>NW_020526535.1:0-22962 GCF_003368295.1 Carassius auratus | reverse complement strand
TTTATTTATTATTTATTATTAAATTAATACACATTCTATGCCTTAAAATCAGACAACCTGCTGCAAACACTTTTTAGTGTACTTTAATTCAGAAAAGTCTTATTGTTTCATGGACCCTATTCGTCATATGCTAATTGACAGCTTAATCTAATATTAAAAACATGTCTAATTCCCATCTTTTGTTTATCAATTAGATAATATCGGGCTTTTTCTATGGGTTGAACTATTTGGTTTTGGAGGTAATCCTTCCATCCCTCCTAGAGTTAAACAGTTGAGTTTTTACAGTTTTCGAATCCATTCGAATCCATTCAGCCGATCTCCGGGTCTGGTGGTAGCACTTTTAGCTTAGCTTAGCATAGATCATTGAATCTGATTAGACCATTAGCATCTCGATAGCATCAAGGAACTTTGCTGACATACCATGGGTACGACAGGCGCAAGAATATTATTCAGTGCCTGAAAATAGTCCCAAACTAGCTGGGGACTATTTTCAGGCACTGCGTAATATCAATGTGCCTGCTGCACCCATGGTATGGCAGCAAAGTTCCTTGATTATTACGCAGCGAGATTATAGTTCCTATCCATATCAGCCTAGAAAAACGCAACTTTTCATTTTCCGTCGGTCTTAGTAAATGATGTAACTACAGAAGTGTCAAGTATTAAATAGGAGAACTATAAAAGCGCTTTGGTCATTTTTGAGCAAGATGCTAATGGTCTAATGACTCTAATCAGATACAATTATCTATGCTAAGCTAAGATAAAAGTGCTACCACCAGACCCAGAGATCCGCTGAATGGATTAGAAAATGGTAAAACTCAACTGTTTAACTCTAGGGGAGTTGGAAAATAAGCCTATTTTCAAAAAAATTGGAGTGTTCCTTTAAGCATCTGCACAACCGGAGGATGTTTGTATTAGATGTGATGATGTGCGCTGATCCCAATCTGCTATCATTACAACTGCAGTTCTGGACAGAACAAATGCAAGTGAGTCAGCAGACAAAGTTTGCCATTGACGCTACACAGGTCGATTCCACTATGATCTAAAACAAGATCAGATTTTTAAACGCAAACACAACAAGGTGTCTACGCAGGTTTAATCAGATTGGTAAATGTGCTGCCAATGTTTGAGTTGCAGCAGTGTCCTTTAACCGCAATGTCATTTTTAACCTGTTTACCCAGTAAGGGTTAAGAAGAGTATTATGTCATTTATTTTCAAATTGTTTTTTTTTTTCTGAAATTTGTGTATGTGCCAACGTCAGTGTGTGCCTTCAGACTGGTATATCTTGTTTGTGTTTACACTATATCAACTAGGAGGTTGAGCTGCTGGTTTTATATCCAGTGTTTAGTCTGGTGGTTAGGTTTTACATCAGCATTAGAGCTCTGACGATAATGTATGTGTGTGTGTGTGACCACAGCAGAAAATAAATGTTTAAAAAGACATGATGCTTGTTTTTCCCAAGTGATCTTAATCATTTTGCATACAAAACAGACTTTACATGATTGACAAATAATTTTATTTGATACAATACTGGAATGAAAAGAGAACCTGGTAGAATGACAATTCAAGTCTGCATTATCCAATGAAAATACAAAACTTTAAAATGTTCTATTGATTTAAAAATGTTCTTTGCTTTACTCAGTTGTACCAAGGTTTAAGATGTGTTATTTCCTGTTATTGATTCTGCAGTGTGGCAATCTTGTTAATGGGTTCATCAAAAACCACTAAATGCCACCTGCTCCCAATGTCTTATCAATGGCTAACATTATGAACGTTTAGTTTATAATAATCCTGATATCAGCTCGCAGGGTTTTCAGAAGTGACTGTCCATACAGTTTTGCCTACTAAATATACTTTACCATGTTTTCCATTAAACACAGGCTAGATGGATGTACTTGAGTTTTGCACTCACATCTTTTGAAGTATTTTGTGCAAAACACGGCATTCTCTTCTCATTGTTTTCATACCATCGCAACTGGCTTCTCGGTTATGCAAATGTAGCGAAAACACAGATTGGCTAAAAATGAATGCTATTGCAGTATTAGTGTATATGTTAAGGTGCAAAAATTACAGAGGGAAACTTTTTTTCATTTCTAAAATTTTATTTATCTCAAGTGCATAAGCAAATATGATATGTCAGTGCGTAAAGGTCTTGCAGCAAGTTTAAAAGCTGTGCACTTTGTCGGAAAGATGCCCTCCACCATAAATAAAACCCACAAAAGAACAAAAATCATATTTACATTAAGCAAATAACAACAACAGCAAAAAAGAAAGGATGAACCCACATGTTGAACACTACAGAAGTTCAGGGAGAAAGAACATGGTTTAAAGTCACCTACATTACTAGGCTTTTTACAATAGCGCTTTAAAACATGACACAGCTTCCAATAAGAACAAGAGCTTTCTCAGAAAAGCTTAACCGCAGTTTGCCCAAAGAGGATGTGATGTTTCATACTTATTATTTTTTTTAATAATTGGAGAAATATTTTGAGAGCATATGATGGTGGTGTTGTATTGAGAAGCATGGGATTACAGCAGCAGCAACTAGACCAAGAAGCCAAGAGAGAAAAAAAACACCTTACCATTTAATGTTATTCCTTCCTTCAACAACTTATGCAAAAAATGCACAAGCAAAAACAGACCAATTCTACAGCAGCTGAATAGTGTATACTGTCCAAGGCCTTGTGACCAGAGGGGCCCACAAAGGTCCTCTATGGTGATACATACTCATTGAGCCAGGGTAAGGTGGACCAAACTGATGTCCCAGGCCCATGAATAGATGATATAGCAGCAGAAATGTTAACAAGGACAGCATGACTGTTAACACAGATTGGTTGGACTAGGACAAAACTAGGACTTCTGCCTGGAGAGACACAGTCCTGCAGAGTTTCGCTAACTCTAATCAAACACACCTGATCAAGCTAATCAGGGTCTAAGGATTACTAGAAAGCTACAGGCAGGTCAGTTTTTAATCAGACTTGGAGCAAAACTCTTTAGGACTATGGCTCTCCAAGACCAAAGTTGACCATGTCTGGATTAAGAGTTTTGTCCTCGCCACCTAAAGGCCTAGTCATTTGTTTTTACTAAAAAGCTTTAATTCAGGAAAACTGATCCAGTAATGCATGTAGCCAGTTACAGTTGTTCATGTGTAAAACACATGTAGTAACAGCAAAAAAAAAAAAAAAGTCTTTCATTGATCATTCCAAGTCCATTTAAAGTAAATGAAGTAAATGAAAACTAAACAGCAATATTACAGACAGAGGCCAGAATGAGCAGACAGGTTACAGACTGTTCATGAACTTAAACATTAGCTTTGGGAATTAAGGAATACTATATGGCATTGACAAAAGAGTTTTTAATGATGTAGTTTTACAGGTTGAGAGATGTGTTTGAGAGGTGAACGGAATAATGAATTTAAAGTTAGTCATCAAGGAGATAAATTCATTAGTAAACATGTAAAATCAACTCTCAATGACAACAATGCATGCGAACGCACACAGATGTTAGACATACAGAAAGTTTGCTTGCATGATAATCAAAATTACACATTCCAATACATAAATCAAACCAAAAACTAACAGGCTGAAATATTCAAACATATATAACCATTCACCCGGACCAACTGATGGAGGATAAAAAGTATCCAAACTGGTTTGAGAAAAATCGCCAGCATATTAGAACTCATAAAGGCTCAAAACAAATTAATTGTGAGATTATGTAATGGCAATTATTGGAAACATATATTATGAAACACACATATGCAATATAAATATACTTCCCTCAAAAAAACTAAACAAAATAAAGTCACATTGGCTTTGTGACAAATTTAAATTAGACAAAGAATGGTCCCCAGTAAGAATAATAACCTCAAGATTATTTGTCCTATGATGATTCCCTCTCAGTTCAACATTAAACATTTAAAAAAAATAACAAAACATAAACATTGAAGAAATTATGCTTTAAAATTAAAAACAATTAGGACAAAAGGTGCTTATCAGAGAAAAAATGTTGGTTAGGAATGGCATCATGTTCTATGGACTGTTATTCAGGATATAATCCAACATTTTGTAGTGAGGGGCTTGACGCTTAAAACACAATGGACAAGGTATATATTCCAACCATGAGCATAACTAAGAGCATACATGTATATAATTCAGTCTCTACCAATGAACAAAATAACAATAAAAACATGTATTCAAGCTCATCTTGCTTCAAACTCACACCTCTCCCTACTTAAGCTTATGTAAAAAAAAAAAAATTAACTGCACCTTTCAGGTAAGGCAGTTAAAACTTGGATTGATCATGTCATGGGAACTCACATTCTGTGTATTTGATGTAATACTAACAAAAATCTACAGACTGATGGTTCTGTCCTCTAAAACAGTAATCAATGACTAAAGATGGGGGGGGGGATATTTATGAAAAAAAAATTAAAATAAAAAAATTGGTAAACTACTGACACTCTCACAAAATTCCTCAATTGACAGTACATCTTTAGGAATACTTTTGCAAACCTCAAGTCATACTTGAGAAAAAGTATTTGTTCTTGAATCCCAAGCCCCTGATGCCTTTTGTCATCTTTACTGTAATGCCTCTACACAGATCTGCTCATCTGTAATCTCATCCAGCATCTGAACACCAACAGGACTGCATATGTCACTGTCGTACACTTCTGTGCCCATCAGCGACTCTTCCAGACCCTCTGTTTTGGTCTTTGGAAAGCCATGCTGTTCAGATGGTGAGGTGCTATCAACAGACTCTAGGTCTTCGATGCCAGCACGGTAGTGAATCATGAGCAGAGTCAACGCTTGGAGTCGTTCACCGGACTTGGCCAGAGCTGCTGAGATGAGGGCCTTGTGCCGGGAATCAATCGTTTCTCTCTCTTCCACACTCAAAGTGTTGTTATGCTCCAGCTCCTGGTCAATCTCCTGCCTGCAACTTGTCCAACATCAACTCCAGTTTATGTGAACGCTCATCTGTTGGGAGGCCACGGTAAAGATCTCGACCAATCTCTTTGACGGCAATGAAGACGCTGTCATCCAGCCCACCTTCCTTGCGCACCAGTTTGGAGCCACTACTACCAGGTGGCTGCTTGGAAGGACTGGCCCCAGTATAGGTCTCTGTGTCACTGCTCTCATTGTCAGATGTGTTAGGTGTCTGTTTCGGAGAAGGCTCCACCGGTCCTGATCCTATTTCTGCAACCTGTTCTGCAAGTCTGGCTTTGGGCACCTGCCTCAGATTGAGTAGTCGAGAGCTAGTATTGATAATGTGACGTGTAAGGCCAGTAGTTGCCCGATTGATGGTAGACTTGGCCTCAGGATCTGCTCCACGTCGGACTGAGGCAGCTACGCATTTAGGAAACTCTGTTAGACACTTCTCCTGACACTTCTTGTGACAGACATAAGAACAGGTCATGCACTGTGAGGCAGCCTTGGTCCACACCTTCTTCTTGCAATAATCGCAATAAGTGGGATTCTGGAACTGAGTGTCTTGAAAATTGTGCCGCATATCTCCAAACTGCATGCCGCTGTAGCTTGGTTCATCCCGGGTTGCCATGAGTACCTGCTCCCGTTCCTTTTCCCGGTCTTTTAAGTCCTCTTCCTGAAGACTTCCATGCCGCTCACGTTCTACCAATCCACTGGAGAGGTCTGACTCCCCATCTGCAAGGTAAGTGAAGTTGAGGGTAACATCTCCGTAACAGAGTTTCTCATTGAAACCTTTGTGAGTGCTCAAGCTGCGCAAAGCAGTACGGCTGACGCTGGCCCTTGGTTCAGGAGCACATAGACGAAAGGTGCTCTGATATTCAGCAGATGATGTAGCTAAGCATTCCAGTGCTATGTGTTCCAAGCGCAAGCTGACGTGCCCTAAGCACAAGAGACTACCAAGCTTGAAGGGGTCCTTGCACCAAAGTGCTACATTAAGGAATTTGTAGTGGCTTTCCACCTCAAAGATCACAGAGGCTTTGTTCCATCGAGCAGCTCTGCTGCGGTACATGATTTCAGATGATTCCCAGAGACCCTGCTCATCGACACTGTCTCTAGTGTTGGAGGAGCTCTCGGATATCTTGTCTTTGGCTGAATCTTGCTTGTTTGTGGCTGGAATATTTGGGATTTCCTCTGCAAGCTCTGGGTGCTTACTCACAGGCTTTGGCTCTGGTGACTTCACAGGGATTTTCTCTACTGTTTTGTCACCACTGCCAGCAGTGGGTTGTGTTTTCTCTGGACTTTTTTCCACCACAGGTTCATTACCTTCAAACAAGCTCTGGGTTTCTGAAGATGCAGATGTGACTTTTATATGGGGCCTGGGAGGGACAGGAGGGCGTGCAGGTGGTGGAGGAGGGGGCACCATTGGTCTCTGTGGTGGTTCAGAAGGTTCAGCAGCCTTGAGAGTTGGTGCCTTTGGTGATTCTTTGGGCTGGGGTTTGAGTGGGGACTGAAGGTTCAGTCTGCGGTTGAGAATTGGTGAGATGGAACCAAGGGGCTTGGCCAAGTTGGCCACAGTTTTTTTTGGACTTTGGTTTACAGAGAGCAGGAAATCCTCCTTAGTGTCAACAGTGACTGGAGCTGGAGTTGATTTGGACTCAACGATTAGCTCCTCAAACTCAGAGTCATTGTCTCTGTGATCAGATATGTCCATGGTGGTTATCGGGGCTGGGTCCTCCTCGTAGCCCCCAGGATGATGAAGATAACTGGGTTCCTCCATTGGTCCTAGGGTTTCTTGGAGCGTCCCCAAGCCCACAGTAGGCACCAGGTGCCGGACCGGCCTCTCATATAAAACTATCACTCTTTCTCCAGCTTGTTTTAGCAGCTTCGGCACTTGGACAGAGGACGTCACTTTGACTCCTATGAAAATAGACATAAAGAATGATTAATTCTTTGCAAATCTATTATAAAAACTTACATCAATTGTCCATCAAATAAACTATCCACAACTATCCAAAGTCAAACATTCCACTTGAATAGTAAATGTAAGTCTAACCTCCAATAGCAATGAGGCGATCTCCTCTCTGTAAGTCCGCCAGGGCAGCTGGGGAGTTTGGGGTGACAGTCTCTATGCTTACATGCACCGTGTCACCATCACTGGCAGGGACATGCCTGAAGGTCATTCCCACGCTCCCAGATGGTCCTTTGATCACCTCAGTCTGCAACAGACAAAGAGAATCTTTGTGAAAGGGTTGTGTAATTGAAGAAACTTGAGACTGACAATTATAATAAGATTACAAGTAGATTTGTAAATTGTAATCTTTTCTTTATTGCAGGTGTTGTTCTGGCATACATTACTTCAAGTCTTAAGATCACCAAGTGGGACTGGATTGAAAATAAGTCGTTAGGGGAAGCTTTTGTTAGAAGTTGAGAGGAACACTAGCAGTTAAGCCAAAAGACAGTGTTTCTTAAAGCTTATCTTTTGACAGCAATAGCAGTTTATAATTAGGGCGGACAACCTACATTATGATGTGAACAAGACAGCCATCACTTTCTATAGAAATCTCTCTCTTCCCATCACATCTAACAGTTTTCATGGTGATAAAACAATGCTCTCTAAAACGAAGGAAGGGAGGTCTGCAATTACTTCGAATTTCACTGCAAATGTGCCACAAAGTAGCAGATGCTGTATCAGGGCTGGCTGCATCACGAAATTCTACATCAAAAAATCCACCTGCAGGTCCACCTGCCCCTCGGGGTGACACAATACAACAACAGGTACATATAAGGAGTAAGTTAGTGTACCAAAGTGAGGAAAAAATCCACTAGATCCACCAACATACAAGAATTATGTTCTGGACTGTATAATTGTACTGTAGCACAAATACGAGTGATTGTTTTTCATTGATCTTTCCATGATATGTCCTGTCTCCCCCTTTGTCTCTCTTTGTCCTCTGTGCTGGGGGTGGGCACAAAAAACAGGATGCAGATCTAAGCTGCTGAGATGGATGACTGTAATTTTGCTGCGGTCATTTGTTATAACCCTTGAGAAGGGCACTGATTGAGTTAAACGGGTGAGGAAAAAAACAGACAATCTACTCAAGTTGGTAAGCAGAGGACTGACTTGCCCAGTTTTGACCAATGACTGTCTACAGAAACATTCAAGAACCCTCTGAAAGTTCTTAGAAGGCAACTTACAAAAAACACCCAAATTCAACTGTATAAAACTATAATATTTAGTTTAATCTATCTATCTATCTATCTATCTATCTATCTTACTTCCATGGTGACTATAAACAGATTATCGTATGATTAGCAAACTATCACTATGTTATGTATATGTTCATTTATTATATAGTCTGAATATTATATTATTAATTCATCTAACTATTTAACATTGATATCTTATAGTGCTATTGCCTTTGTGCCACTGATCAAACAAAAATAATAGTTTATTTGAATATTTAATTTACTGTTTAAAATGGCCAAGTGAACACACAACTGATTCATCAAATTATTTCTAAGCATGTTTTTTACATAATCCATTGCTTTGCTACTGAAAGAAGGCATTTGTGGTAGCCTCAGGAGTAAGAAATGAGACAAGGGGAGAACACGTGTGCCAACACTATTTGCATACATGTCAGCTAGCTGAGATGCTGATAAGTTTGTTCATAACAGACAAAATAAATACACAGGAACATTAATCTTAATGACTGAAGGGCTGCTGTGAAACTCTCCACAGAGATGATTAATTCTGAACATTTCCTCCCGCAGGACACAACCTGATCCCACCATTTACACGTGTCAGAGAGGGTTCGTGGGAGAAAAACAAAAGCTCCAGGCTTTTTTTTTTTGAGGACACTGTTGGTCTTTTACCAGCATATTTGGGATAATTCATTGCAACCTTTCCAAGATTAGAGAATGAAAATGAAAGCAAAGCGTATGTTAAGAATCACTGGTTGTATGTAAAGACACCATTGTTTGCATGGTGGACAAAGGGCTGTGATCTAGAGATGGCTTTCATCTGATATTAACCATAACAAACACTAAAAATTACTTCCAAACATTCTGATCAATGTCTTCTGGTACAGAACATGTTGTACCTCAACATCAGAACTGGTTAGACCTACATTATATGATGCCTTGAGTTTAAGACGGACCACAGAAGCGTTACCATCAGACGGAATAAAGTCCACAACTAGATTGCAAGACAAACCTGCTCTTAACGTGCACCTTTGTTTCCCCACTTTTAGAATGGGAAAATGACAAGGTTTAAAGACAGAAGGAGAGAAGACATGAAAGAGAGAAAGAAAGATTTGTCTGACACTGGAACCAAACAGCGACATTGAGCGGCAATTACAGACGATTTCTGTAGCTGAGCGGTGGCTAAGG
Source organism: Carassius auratus (assembly GCF_003368295.1). Taxonomy (NCBI): domain Eukaryota; kingdom Metazoa; phylum Chordata; class Actinopteri; order Cypriniformes; family Cyprinidae; genus Carassius; species Carassius auratus. The sequence continues at coordinate 13,651 of NW_020526535.1, read as the reverse complement.
GGTAATTACACAAGCATGGAAAGGCACAGCAGGAGGAACGCTCACACACTCATTGTGTGCGTTACTGTGTGTCCGCGTGTGTTGAGTGCAGGTAAACGGACTGCTGTCGCTCCGACTGGTACGTGAGGACGCTGTTCAGGAGTCAATTTACTGTCCGTCTAACCTCATCACCACAAGGTTCACAAATACACCCTCACATCGAGTATCAGGGAAATATAAAACAGCTTTTCAACAACAAACACAAACAGGGCGCCTGTGGGACATTTTCAGGTCAGTGCCACTGATTACAGCATAAATGTCTGAATTAACACACAATACTCACATACCAGTACACATTCAATAGAACCACGAGAAAAAACAGGCCTGCAGCTGAGAAAATAAAATGTCATTATTTATTCACCCACATGCCATGCCAATCACATATGACCGACTTCTGTGAAATATTAATTATGAACAATGTTCTGGTTCCCACAATGTGGGATTGGCTGTGCAAGCTCTAATAAGGGCACAAAAAAAAGTATTGAAGAATTAAATCGTAAAAGAAAAGTACTCTACACAACTCATGCACACAATTCTGAAGGCTTACGTATATTCAGATTTGTATTTGCCCTGCCAATATATTAGCAACATATAAAATCATACACATATATACACAATCAATCAATACAAAGTTGCAATTTATTGTAATTTTAAGCAACTGTAGCTTGAAATGTTTGTAGGATAGGATATATACCAATTAACCACTTTATTCAGCATTAAAATCTATCAAAAGTGACTGTTTACAATATTTATGTCTTACTGTATTTTTGAGCATAAGAGACTTACATTCATGTTCTGTCATAACATACAATGGGTAAAGAATCAGCCCCCCCCACCACCTCCTTTGCAGCCTGAAATGAAGATGGACACAGTTTTTTTTTTCCAGCTCTATTTACTCAGTGCAACTTATAACATATAACAGTGAAAGATATAACACCAACATGTCAAAAATACAAACAACAACAGAGAATCAACCAGGATGGTGTTATTTGGATGGTAAGCTGGATTGGATTGGTGCCAGACATATTGTTCGGTGTTGAGGCCAAATAATTAATTTTAGTCTCATCTGCCTCGGAATCTTCAGGGTGCGTTTTGGCAAAGCTCAGCAGTGAGGCCTTTCTCGAGGAGTAGCTGTTTTCTTCTTTGTCATAAATTCCTGCAGCTACTTCACAATTGATGTACGCCTCTTGGTCACCTCTCTGACCAGTTTCCTTCTGGCTCTTTTATCCAGTGTGGAGTGACGTCCTGATCCAGGGTCTGTGTTGTATAAGGCCCAATGAAATCAGTTTTATTTTTTCCCAAATTCTATTTTTTTTGTTCCATTTTTTCTTTTCTGGATCAAATTTTTTCCCTGTTTTAACTCCATTTTAATGGTTAAATTAAATTGTATTGATCAAAAATAATGTTTAATTAATTAAAATCATAAAACTTATACATTTTCACATCAGTTTATTAAAAGTTTAACAAAAATGACATGTTTAGGGCCCTATGAAATGTTTTATATTTTCTTCACCATATGTTTTATTGTTACCTAATTCTGTGTTTTAGCATGCCTAATCATTTAAATGCATAAAAACAACTTAATTCATTTAAAACAATTCTTAAAATAGCCTTATGAAATGTTTTTTTCCCTTGGAAATTCTGTTGTGTATTTACATTTTTCTGGTTATCAAATGAAGGCAACAATTATTTAATTTATCTTTTAATTATTGAAAATGAAGCAAACTTGTTTTTGTTTTTTTAAAGGGGGATTTACTGTTAAAAATAAAACATGGAAGAAATGTTGTGTGATTATTCCTTAAAAAGGGACTGGGGACGGACTGATTATTGCAAATGCAGATCCCACTGTGTTCTGGTTAAACAATTTTAATTATTTATTTTTTGCTAAGGTTTGCATTTGGTGGTGTTTTCTTAATGTCAGCTTTCCTAAAAATATATCCTATTGCTAAAATAAGAAATATCCAAATATATTGCCTTACAGTATCACAGTGTATCGCAATATATTGTGTCGCAACCCCTATATCGCAGCGGAGCTTCTGGCCCGAAAGTGGAAATGCAGCGCTACTTTGGCCTCGTGGTACAGGCCCGAGGCTATTAGCCCCACCCGGCACATTTTAAGCCCTGGCTCGCACTGGCCAGACAGTGGAAAAGCTTTTCTAGTTTTTCTCTGATGCCTCCAAAAAGAACACATCTCCCTCTTGCTCACATGCACAACACAAAACATACAGCATACGCTTGGCCACACTAATACAGCCTCTAAATGTGCACAGACATCAAATCGTACAGTGCACTCAAAGAGACAGACAGACAGATGAATAACTGCTCAGAAAAAGCAAACAGCCCTACACACTCTGTACAACGAATTGAAAGTTTTCTTCTTGTCGTCAGGTGTCAGCGAGTGCATACGTGCTTGTAGGTGGTAGACGTGTTCCGTGCACCGCTGTGATTGTTGACAGATGCCCATTGAAGCTATTGTACAGAACGGTCAGTTGCCTTGTGTGTACACCTGTGTGTGTTCAGCCAAACCTCCCACTCTCCATTTCTCTCTCTCTCTCTTTACATGCTATCCATTTCATTCATCCTCCCACTCCCTTCATCCCCCACCTTTCTCTTCAACTGGCTTATATAAATCTACCCTATTCACAACAGACTCTCATCCTTTACTTAAGCAACACGGGTGATACTGATGGTGCCCAGCATCCAACACACAACTGATACTTTGCTTTACTCTTTGAATAATAAATAAATAAATGAACAGTAATTAAACCAAAAAACATGGAAAAATTTTATTTCTTTGCAGTTTTGATTGCTTACAAACAATTTTTTTGGATCTTCAGAAGTCTTTTATACACACCAATGCTACATTTAATCAATTTTGTGGCAAAAAAAAAAAAAAAACGTAACACTGTGAACAAGCCTTCAGCAACTTTAAATGCATGAAGCATATAGCTTTTTGTCTCCTGAGAGCCGGTTTCTCTTAAAGGTTTGGGTTTTTTAATCTGTTAGCTTTCTCCACAAGAGGTGAGCTAATGAAATTAAGTTCGACAAGCACATTCAGACTCACTCCCACCAGCTGGCAAAAGGAGAAAACACGAGTCATGCAACAACAAAGAAATATTTCTGTAAATAATAATTAAAATACACATTTTAAGAGATGAATTAGATGATTTTAAATTAATAAGAATACTAACTTTGTTTTCTCCATGTAATATGGTTTATTTAGAAAGACAAAAAGTATGTAAAAATATAAATACATGAAACATTTTGAATGGAATCAGCCACAATAGCTGTTGAGTTGAAATTATGATTCCTCTGTACTTTTAAACCATTTCAGAGAAAATATACAAAGAGATATCATGAAAAGGCTGAAAAACATCAAGATCTATATTTTTAGCTGCAGTATATTGGCCAGTTGTACTCTTGCTCACACACAGCGGCTGAGTTCAGTGGTCAGATGCTGTAGTGAGAGCCTTCAGAGCAATGGCCAGTAATCGAATCATCTGGCACATGTCAGAGAGATTAGTGTTAGGGTATAGGGTAGCAGTCCCCGCAAGGCATGTGCACACACACACAAACAGCATCAGAGAGCTCTAGCGATTAATAGAAAAAAATAACAGAGACGCGAAACAAAGGGTGCTTAGATCGATCCGCTGAAGTGGATGCATGGGGGATTTTATTAGGAACTGACTAAAACAGAAGTGAACTATAGATTTCAAAAGTCAAATAACAAATCTTATACTTTCTCAATTTCACAATTTTTTATTTATTTATTCTTAAACGAGAAATAACATCTTTCTTGGAAAAATGCATATTTTTTTCTGTAAAGTATATATGTTCACACCACACAGAAACACTTACATATCATCTAAAAAGAAATCTTAATATCGAATAACTTTTTTTTTCTTACTCGAAGTAAACTTATATTGTATATTGTAAAATTGATGTTTAGATATTTTTCCCATTTCAAAAAAAACTAAAACTAATTAGAAAAATAGTTTTTTTCAATGACTTGGCTTACAGCTGAAATCGATGATTAATACAAAACTAATAAACATATTTGTCTTTTGAATAAAGGGATGTGACTTTTAACATCCGTAAAGGTTCTTAATGTTTTTTTCTTCCCTTCAGAGCTACAACAAAACTGCGAGGATTCATAACTTCAGATAAAGTGAAAACATTTATTCTCAATTATCTCACGAGTAACAGGGTTAAAAATTAAGCAGTGGAAATGTTATGTCAAGAAATTTCAGAGCTTGACGAAAACTCAATTTGAAAATGTCTGACAGCCAAAGCTGGCAGGAAGTGAGGATAATTAAGCAGGAAGTGTTGCTGTGGATTAATGTGTTTTGTATTAAGTTGGCTGATTTGAGTCACATGTGGCATAATAACTAATGGCGGGGGGGAATATCGTCAACACTGCCCTTTTCCAACACTCGGCTAATTCAATCACTCTTCTTCATTTCGCCCTTTCCTCCAATCCATGCAAATGAACAAAACACTGCTTCACACATAGTTACACAACAATGACATGAGGCTATAATTTACAACATCTACCATATCCAGTTCTGACTCCGAGTTTTGAGTTAGAGGGAGACAACCAAATATAAAATATCACAAAAATCTTATATAAAATCTACCACAGATTTGCGGATTCCAAATCAAATTTTAGTGCTAAACATATATTTTGAAAAACAAAAAAAGCCTTTATTTAGTGAAACCCTCCATCATGGGTTCAGCAAGTTGCACGAATTGCTTCTCATTTTTTTCCCTGACGAACCTATTCCAGGAATCACTCTGATTTGCACACATTTGTTCAAAGCTGGGATGAATGCAGTTGCGTCTCATCACGGACGGGCTGAATTTCCATGCTGCCGCGACGTTTTTGTGATAGGAGGAGGCTTTTCAGAGAGTGCCACACAAAAGGGAGCGTTGTTATGGAGACGGGGGACATTCAAAAACAAGACCCTTCTCATCCCCTCATTTGCAATTGTTCACAGAGACCAGAGCGTTCTTTAACGCCGGTCCAAGTTGGTTCCGTTTTTAGCACCTTCATTGTTATCCAGATGCTCAGGAACTGTCCCCTCATCTACATGGACGCACCCCCAGTTTAACCCCCACGTGTGAAAGGTAGAACGAGGATGGCCCAATGAAAGATGGAAGGGAAGATGAAGGAGTCTCTCATATCGACGCTCAAAAGCCATGTGGAGGGGGTGGGGGGGGCAAGAGTGTGTCCTTATCACTCTGGCATTTTATTTGTCATTTTCATTCTCTCAGCTTAAACTGAGTCAGTTACTTAAAAGTGCAGTTTCAAACGTCCCTTTCCCGTGCAATCGACAGCTGTCTGATACAGTCAAAAGATTCATGGCTTTATAACACGTTCAACAGCAGCTCTATATTCAACAGGTGACATTTTGCTTCAAAGAGTGATGGACTGATCTAAACTATAGCACCTGGCTCTAATCTGACTGCAAGCAATGAATGCTCCTCCAAATACACGTGTTAACTCTGTCCGTCCGTTAATATCAGTTTCAGCTGTCAGCCGTGAGCAGGAAGACATCACCTTTAGATTACCATGAAATAAAACTACTGTTTACCCACCCAGCCATCACTAGACAATAACTGCTCCAGTAACAGAAACAGTAGGAGAATGAAAAAGGGAGGAAAAAAGGGACAGTAAATACTTTAAAAAAGCAAGGAATGAAGGAGGAAAAAGGAAATGAAGGAAGAAAAAGATTAAGGAAATACAGTAAATAACTAAAGGACTAAAAATGAAGGGGGACACAGGAAAGGAAATTAAAAGAAAGGAAAAAGACTTAAGAAATAAAGGAAGTTCACAAATGGAGAATACGAAAGTTTATGAACATTTAGGAAAGTTTAGGAAAGGAAACGAAGAAAATCAATTCAAAGGAGTAAGAAAATGATGGAAAAAGGAAATAAGTAAAGTAAAAAGAAGTGTAGTAGCAAAGAAAAGGAAATGAAGGAACAAGGAAAGAAAGGAAAAACAGAAAGGGGAAAATAGGAAAGTATACGAGGGGAGAGGAAAGGACATAAAAGATGAAAATAAGGAAAAGAAAAGAAGAAAATAATAAAGGAAATGGAAAACCAAGGAAGGAATTGTAGAAAAAGCTAATCAAAGCAAAGAAGAAAAGCTATAATGTAAATAAAGCTTTAAAATGTTAAGAGACTCATGTTCATCTCTGCAGCTCTCTCTTTCTCTCTTCAATCTTTTTATTTCCAGAAGAGGTGCCCAGCCAAGCAGAGAGCAGCAATAAACTGCATTAAAATGAGATTTAGTGGCAATATACTTCAGACTGCATCAAATCGTAACGGCACAGACAAAGAGCAGCTGGCCTGTCAGACACCACACTACAGACAATAATTAGCTCAAAATACAGCAGCAGCTGACTGCAGGCAATACATACTTCAGAACAAAGTTAAAGACACCTGGCCCTGACTCTGAACACTCGGCTGGGAGAAGAAGAAGAACTGACTGAGAGAGGTTAAGAGTCATGCTGCGCTGAATAAAGCAAGGAGGTTTCTCCATACATCACCTTGCAAAATGCTGCTCTAATGGATCAGAACATTTTTTACCACTTTGCAAAATAATGCGGTCCTTTAGATTCAAATCTTTGCGGCTGTGAAAAGTGCATCTGTCTTTGTCTCAAGACAGAAATCCATTAAATTCATCTGCAAAATATTGATTTATTGGAAATGATCCAGACTGTTACAACATTTCTGTTATCTGTTGCAACTTGCGTCATCTTATAAACATATAAAAACGACTCTATTTGCGTGTTCACATGCTGCGTTTTCTGTTGTGGAGGGTGGAGCTGAGGTTCATTTAGTGATGGGGCTGGAACATCCAGAAATGAGTGTTCGCGTCTGTGGCGTTGGTAATACACCCATCACACACTCCGTCATGCACAGGGACGGCTGTCAAATTAGTTTGATCATCATCATTGGCACACAGAGCAAAATCAATTTTAAAAAAGCCTGGAAAACTGTTTTAATGACAGACCCTGAATTATATGTAAGACTTCCTTAGGCACTGAAGAAAAGAGAATGCTTTTATTATAAATTAACCATATAATTTAAATTATATAATTCTATAATTTATAAAAAAATATATAATATATAAATATTTATAAAGCAAAAATATTTATAGTTACACATTAAATTCTAAAATATACCTTGAATTTTATTGTTTTTTTTTTGTTTGTTTTTTGATACTAACACTGCATCAGAGTGGCCTGAAAGCCAGTCCTCGGGTGGTGGGGGGTTCTGCGGATGAAACAGTCATCTTAGAGCCATTATGAGAGATGTTTGTATCTGAATAAGCTAAGATGAATAGATCTGAACTGATATCCTGACAAAGCAGGTACACAGAGGGTTATTTGTCTTTGGTTTAAATAAGATTTAAATCTAGGTGGGCAAATGGAAACACACAAACATGACAACTGGAGAACACACACACACCACAAATTAAAGGCAAAATTGAGTCCAAGTGGGTGTCGAGAGGAAATTCAACAGCAAACATCACAAACATCTTATAAAAGCTATATAGACATAACAGGACTTCAAATATAAAAGACACAAACTCAAATGAGCAAAAGGCATGCCAATCATCTAAAAAAATAATAATAATAATTGAAGGAAAGGCAATGAAAGCCACTGATCTGAGAGACAACATGTTTTAAACAACGTCACGTCTCTCTAAACAACGATGACGGAAAAATACCAGTGACAGAGCTAGATTCCCATAACACACACTGACTTATACATGCACACACACACAAATAAACACAGCACACACACCCCCTGCAGCGCTCGATGGTGTTATTTAGATTGTAAGGAACTCACACAGCCCATATTTTGAAAAACGAGGACATTCTGTGTTATTCTCAGAGAAATGTCGAACACGTTTCTGATGCATCTTGCATCTGGAATAACAACATCAGAGAATATTTCGCTGGAGCAAAAGCCCGAGGACCACACAGAATCGTCCACACAGAGTTTTGATGTCAGGTTGTTAAGAGAAATGATCAGAGCAGGTGTGCAAACTTACATCAGTTCAAACACTGAAACACTCACTCTCCGGTTGGCCTGTGAACTTCTGTGACCTTTCCAGCCATTTGCAAATACTGGATTAAAATTCCTTACTAATCATTTATGAATTTATTAAGAATCATTTTGCACTCTCAATTTTTAGAAAATATTTTACAGTTGATCTTATTTTAAAAATGCTTTTTTATTATTATTATTATTATTATTATTATTATTATTATTATTATTATTTTTCCTCTTTGTGAGTGCAAACTATAAAATGATTCTTTTTTTATATAATTCATCTATTCATCTATTAATCATCTTCATTTATAATTTATATATATATGTAATTTTAACATTATTAAAATCTCAGTAAACAGGTAAAATATATAAATGTTAATAATCCTTTAAAATATTATAAAAGTATTAAAATTAATTTTATTATATTTGAAATGATGTCAATTATATCAACTCCCTTATATTTAAAGGCATTCTAATACCACAGAAACCTTAGAATAGCAAATGTATGTTAAAAAAGGGTTTCTTTGCATGAAAAAGTCTTACGGTCTCTAACTTATCTAGATGACCACGTACACTGAGGTTTGCTGGAAATGGGCATCGGCGGGTGAGCGACTGCAGGGCGGTGCAGGTCGATGGTGAGAGCGGCTGGAACGGGCAGGAGATAAGAATAAATGAAAAGACCCCAGAGGCTCAGTATCACTTACGTATTACTGATAGCGGTGTTAGCCTCTCTGCACCAGAGGCGGAAGCTAAGAAAACATGCTTTAACACTTTACAGCGTTTAGATGGTGTTAAAAAACAATCCCCCAGCATGCACACAAAGAGTGCTACCATGCACATATTCTTTTGTGCACATACCATGGTTACACTCTGGAGTACCATGAAAATACCATGTATATGGACCATTGTACTTATAAGCAGAGTGTGTTACATGTAAAATTAGTTTAAGGATATGGTGAACGTAATATAGAGAGGAAAGAGAGATCCAATGGAGTGAATGAAAAAGAGAAGGATGGGATGTTCATGGGAGAGAAAAGAAAAGAAAAACAATGACCTTTTCCAGATGATATTTGTACTAATCCTGTGTTTGAGTCCCTGCTGAGGTCTCTGAATCTGGGGGTCTGGGGGGAGCTGATAAACACAGGGTGAAACACACAGCGGCCAGTTGTGCATCTGCATCTCCGTGCACAATTCTGTGTTTCAAATATCTGCACATTCATATGAGTGTCTACGCAAAGGCACACTTACACATGCATGCAGTTGCTCAAACACCGCTTGTCCTTGCTGATGGGATTGGTTAATGTAATATATGTAGAGTCATCAAGCATATGAACATGCTGTGTCAGTGCTGGTGCATGCCTGTTACAGTGATCCGATCTCTCACGAACACACGCAGGCTGGTTTCATTGTGTTTCTTAATAAAGTAGAGTCTACAGTCAGCCGCACACAAAGAAATATATTCTAGTTTCAGTGCAGCTGTTCATTTCAGATGCATTATTGTACTTCTAAAAATCAGATAAAGTCAGATTAGTGAATTAATAAACAGTAAATAGATATAATAACTTCTATGTTACTGTATATACTACCCTTGCACAGCAAAGGCATTTATATTACAAAAGACTTCTATTTTCAATTGCTGTTCTTTCTATTCATCAAATAATCCTGAGAAGGGTATCAATATTTCAAATTTATAGTAAAACATCAACACAACTAATTTCATCATTGTAAATAAATGTTTCTTAACAGAGTTAGTTGGTTTAACCAAAATCTGATATCATGGTTTGAGTAATTTGTTATGTCAAATAATTAGTTAGTATACTCCATATAACAATGCATTACTGGCTTTTTAGATATTCATTTCCAGTGAATTAAATACTTTACAAATGAACAGTGCTTCATCTCTTTTGATTATTTTCTTCTTCATTAGCAGCTTGTTCAGACACAAACAAAAAGGGGAAATGATTCATAAAGGAATGATGAGTCTGGCATTAGTGCACAAACAGATCCATGTTATGCAACATATGCATTAAAAACAAAAGACTCATAGATTAATAGGTAACAGATTACAAATCACATTGGATGGACCTTTATAAAATAGGTAGTTGTGACCTCGCTTGGAAATGTAAACACAACCTACTCTTTCTGCACCGGATGTGAGCTGGGTGCTGGATTTAACGAGATGAGAGACTAAATAAAACAATTAAAGCAATTTAAGTTGATATTTACTGACTGCGGTCATCTACTGCGTGGTGAAGTCGCAGATAGAAAAGGAAAAGGTTTTTGCCAAATATGAATTTGTTTAAATCAATAGTAATTAGATTGTGTTTGTCCTTCCTTCAAAAAGGAAGACAAACAGACATTTATAATAGAGGGAAAGAGACTACAGATTTATTATAGACACAAGCCACTTCATAAAGCTGCACATTTTGATGGATAAGCAATAAAGGAATAAACTGAAATGTGCTTCGCCCAAACTACAAACTAAAGCACAACCAATATTATATTTATGTTCTGAGTCTATAACTCCTCATAGAGAAGAACAAATGAGCAACATCAACTCCCTCCAAAATTAATAACAATATTACTCACATATTACTGTGCCATTTCTAATGTTCACAGAATGCCATAGAACGCCACGTAGCATCCCCAAACAACATCTACAAACCAAAGTCCTTTAAACCTGTACAGCTGTGCTGCACATCATTATCTCCCGTTTTTTACATTTGCAACACTAAAATCATAGCAAAGAACTACAGTTTAAATATAGCTGGATATTTACTGATTCATCTACCCATCCATGACTTTTGACCTGTCCTATAAACAACAGTGTGCATGCATGTGTGCTTGTGCATGTGTATTTATTAATGCATATCAAACATGCGTGTTTGTGCATGTGCGCAGCGCAGTAAACCAGGCAGAGAGAAACACATGCAGCAGGACATGTAATGTGTACCTCTTTGATGGAGCTGCGAGTTTTTTCCCGCCATTCGTCAGAGCTGAGCTCTAGGGTGCAGTGAACATATGTCTCCCTTTCATATGAGCCAAGGATAAACAACCTGTAGAGAGAACACAGGAAAAAAAAAAAAAACATTTTCATTATTTTAAATGTACTGGTATATTTCAGTACATTATAAACAATAACTAAATTATATACAATATTACTTTATATACACAATAGCTGAATTGGACAAACAAAAAAGGAAATAGTGTTTTAATACTGTGATCAAAGAAATGAATAGCTTTGAAACCTGATCAACAGACAGTCAGTTCAAATGAGCGTTTATAAGCTACTACTGCCATCTGCTGGCTAAACATTATCATTACAAGCACTTAAAAGAAAAGAACCATTATGGCTATAAAAAAATACATTCACACTACCATTCAAAAGTTTGAGATTAGTTCGATTTTTTTTTATAAATAAATTCATTTTTTTATACTTTTAAAAGTGATCGCAAATACATTTGTTACAAAGATTTCTATTTCAAATAAATGCTGTTGCGTTTATTCTTCAAAACTTAAAATAAATGTATAATAATAATATCATATTAAATTAATAATCTATGCATTTATTTTAAATTGCAATAAAATTTCACAATATTACTGTTCTCTTGTATTGTTGCTCAAATAAATGCAACCTTGGTGAGCATAAGAGTCAACAACAAAATCCTTTTGAATGGTAGTATAAATGAATTATAAAATATAAAAATATAATATGCAAGAACAGATGTATAGATTATTAGTGAGTTTTTAGTACCAAATTGTATTTGCTTTCTGTGTTTTGCTTAAAAACGTGACACTTTCTCCATTAAAACAAATAAATATATATTAATTTTTTTTCATCAGATTTGTAATTAAAGCAGTGATGCCAATCCTGCTCCTGGAGGGCCTCCTTCCTGTAAACTATAAGCTCCTTCTAAATCCTAAGCAACCAAAATCCAAAAGGCCCTCCAGAAGCATGACTGGTCCACTGTTGCCCTCTGGTGGTGAAAAAGCCACAGCACAGTTGAGACAAACTTTCCCAAGCTCTAAACTTACTGCTACATGGAAGGACATAGTGTACAGCCTACAAATAGTGTGTGTGTGTGTGTGTGTGAGAGTGTGTGTGAGAGTGTGTGTGAGAGTGTGTGTGAGAGTGTGTGTGAGAGTGTACACATCAGAGCTGAGCTGGGTTTGTAATTGTCAAAGGCTCTGCATTATTAATAGAAAGCCCATTACAAACACAATTGAAGTCAGTTACTAATCTGACAAAGACACAATAGAAAGAATACAGCTTTTGTTGCATTGTGTGTGTGTGTTCTCAAACACAACAGCTTGCAACCAGGCCATTTCAAATGTTACTGGCTTAGAATGTTATGGCTGTCTTTGAGTTTTGTGTCCCAAAAGAATAAAAAAGAAACAGCAGTGTACAAACCTGAATACACACATATAATTCCAGACTCTTTATATGAATGTTTTTGTAAGTTTTATATGTGCTACTACTTTGAAGAACAACATATATGAGGAAGAGAATTAAAGAAAACAAAAGGCAGGTGTAAAAGCAATTATTGAATAGAGGCTAGCGGTACAAAATTAATTTAATATCCCTGATCGGAAATAACACTGAATATTGCACAAGAGACACATGACAAGCTGTACTTATTCAACTGTGCATGACAGTTTCCCATATTTTTAATTTTAGATTACTATTTCCTTAATTTAATGCTCACTTAAAGTGAGCACTCCAATTCTTAAACAGATTAACAATTAATGTTTCCCAAATCTCAAAATTAATATGAATTTCCCATACCGTACATTACAATGTTATGATGCCTAAATTCACTTAAAATACAGCATTAAAATAACGTTTTTATTTTTTATCCCATAATATAAACGACCATCTGCTTAAAGTGTCCAGCATTTTAATGACAGTGCATTATTAATATTATTATGCCCTATTGTTGCTTACTAACCTTCCAAAAAATGAAAGGTTAAGTAAATGTTGATTGTGTCACGCACAGCAACAGAAGTCTGCCCTACCTGCTACATTCAACAAGTGTGACACGCAGACGCCCCTCCACCAATAGTGTCTCTCGGATGGAGATGTCCAGGTCACATGATGACGCCAGCGGTGGCTGCACTTGGAAAGGAAAAAAGGGCTTGTACCTGTCAATCAAAAACAGATAAATTCATCAGACAACCAATAATAATGCTATCTTTACACACATTGAGGGCAAGATTTACTAAACAGGCCAATTTTGCATGAGATCACATCCAGTTCATTTCCATAATGACCAATCTGCAAAGTAGTGCACTGCAAATCACCAGCTATCACAGTCATGTCAAATGGCTAACAGCTTTTTTGGGCAATAAATAATGGCACATTTTAATTGACAGTCGCAAACCTTAGAAAATCAAATTGCATGCTTTATATACCCTGCTCCCTTAAATGTCTGAAAGGGAAAGTCCTACAAAGGCATATGCAAGAAGGTCACATGCAGAAACATGCCCTTTTCACTGCGTGTCTGTAGCAAATCTTGACAGAAGTTGAAGCCCAAAAGAGGGGTTG
>NW_020526534.1:67500-105192 GCF_003368295.1 Carassius auratus | reverse complement strand
AAAAAACCGCCCAAAACACCTAAAAACCGGCCAAAACACCTTAAAAACCGCCCAAACAACTTTAAACAACCGTCCAAAACACCTTAAAAACGCACAAACATCTTAACAACCGCCCAAAACACCTTAAAAACCGCACAAACAACTTAACAACCGCCCAAAACACCTTAAAACCGCACAAACATCTTAACAACCGCCCAAAACACCTTAAAAACCGCACAAACATCTTAACAACCGCCCAAAACACCTTAAAAAACTGCCAAACAACTTAACAACCGTCCAAAACACCTTAAAAACCGCACAAACATCTTAACAACCGCCCAAAACACCTTAAAAACCGCCCAAACAACTTAACAACCGTCCAAAACACCTTAAAAACCGCCCAAACAACTTAACAAACCGCCCAAAACACCTTAAAAAACCGCCCATACATCTTAACAACCGCCCAAAACACCTTAAAAACCGCCCAAACAACTCAACAACCGCCCAAAACACCTTAAAAACCGCCCATACATCTTAACAACCGCCCAAAACACCTTAAAAACCGCCCAAACATCTTAACAACCGCCCAAAACACCTTAAAAACCGCCCAAACAACTTAACAACCGCCCAAAACACCTTAAAAACCGCCCCAAACAACTTAACAACCGCCCAAAACACCTTAAAAACCGCCCATACATCTTAACAAACCGCCCAAAACACCTTAAAAACCGCCCACAACAACTTAACAACCGCCCAAAACACCTTAAAACCGCCCATACATCTTAACAACGCCCAAAACACCTTAAAAAACGCCCAAAACATCTTAACAACCGCCCAAAACACCTTAAAACCGCCCAAACATCTTAACAACCGCCCAAAACACCTTAAAAACCGCCCCAAACATCTTAAACAACCGCCCAAAACATCTTAAAAACCGCCCAAAACACCTAATTTTCCCAAAACATAACAACCACCCAAAGACCTTGAAACAACCAAAACACATTAGCGACCATCCAAAAACACTGAAGAACCACCAATAGCCACCTATCAACTACACAAAACCTATTATCACCCAAAACACCAAACAACTACCAGGCACATTAGTAAGCACCTCACAACCACCAAACATAGGAACCACCAAAATGCATTACTAACCACCTCAAAGAACTTAGCAACCACCTAACAACTGCCCAGAATATCAAGCACCTAAAAGTGATTCAAACACTTAGTTTCAGGCTGCTGTTGTAAACTCTCGTCAATAATCAACACACCTATTTGATGGCAATAAAGCGATAAAGGTTACCACAATAACATCAAATAATGCTAGAATTGAATCACAGACGTGCTCAGTCTCCACACCCTACTGATGTTTTTTTCTTGCTCAATGTGCTGTAAATGAGTAAATGAGTTGTGAAAGCCACTTTGTGAGTGTTTGCTTTGAATGCGACACCATTCACAATCACATCTCCATCTCAAAGCTTCAGTGATTCACACGAAACACAATGATAGTGAGTCAGATAATGGCAAACTCACGCCATGACTCAGTTGTAGATTTTTATATTTTCTCAATCTCTTCTGTTATGTAAGGTGACATTTTATTGCTCGTCTGTGTTTTTCCTCACAGTATCATCGGCTTCTTGTTTTTGGACATTTTGCTCTATAGTCTTTGTGATCATGATTTAATAATGTCATCGCCAGTTTAGCTGGATAAGATATTTTTGGTCAGGCAAGTGTGACTATTACTATTACTATGTGTGATCAAACCTCTAACACCAAGTATTAATGCGGATTACAGTATGTGTCATTCTGCAGCGCTTAGATGTTTCCTCCAGAATCTGGTTTCACACAGTCTTTGAGGACAAAGAACAAAAGACCTAATACAGACGTTTACCACTATGAACAATAATCTAAATCAAATCAGGAGAACTCTGGAAATGAAATGTTATTTTAGTTTGTGTTATATAGATTTATTTGATGTCTGGTCATTATTTTATATCAGTCTCAGACAGCATGCTGATGCATTTAATGCTGTTTGACTCAGTTAGTCTAACTGCAGTAATAGCTTTTTCTTCTCTCGTTCTTGTCAAACTCCAGGTATGTCACATTTTTCATTCCCATGCAGAATGTGTGGAGATACAGAAGGAGCTTTCTCTCTTCACTCGCACCTCGAGCTTCCAGAGCGAGAGACAGAGAAACAGGAGGAAATGAGGAGAGGAGAACAGAAAGCAGCTCAAGCTGCCAAACGGCCTGTTTGCTTGCTATAAACAGACACATTCAGGCGTGCTGCTGGGTCTGAGCAAACATGAGCACACCAAAGCCTTTTCCATCACAAAAAACACCAGTGATGAGCCTGAGAGGAATCACATACAATGAAGAGATGAGAGGTCAAACACTGTTCATCTGATTAACAACAACTGAGAATCTCAATCAAACAAAACCAGACAGACAGACTGAACGATGTCACTGATTACAGATCACATGAATAACACTGTAGTCAGTGTGTAATCAGCAAGAATCATTTAGACCATCATTAACTGCAGTTGTGTGAATAATTTGTAATCATGTAATCCATAAAAAGTAACTGCAATCTTACAAGCATCTTAAAATATAATATAATTATCTTCAAGTGGACTCGGATAACATAATCTAGATGACATGTAATCAGTTGCAATGCAGCACTCGACAGACAGACAGACAAAAAATAAATAAATACCTACCGTACCTACCGTTTTTTAATTATTTAAATACTAGTATGGAAACATGCTTCATTTAAGAAATGGTGTCCACATATAAACTCAGAAATAAAATAATGCATTTTAAATTGTGTGTGAAAATGTTTTTTCATAGAATAGGCATTATAAATTATATATTTTTTCTCCTTCTTAACAGCAATGCAAACAAAAAAGACTTCACTTATGACAACCATTGACTCATTTGTGTCTAGTTTAATTATTTGAGGAGAATATCTGAAACTAAGTTGGTCCTACAGTAAATGAAACATATAAATGAGAACAATACCGTTTTCCTCATGGTTAACTTGTGGAGGTCTGATCAAAAAGATGCAAATGTTTAAATCACAGCTGATATTAATTTATTTTTAAACAGAAAAGTAAGCAGAAATATTGGAATAAATAAATAAAACTAAATGTAAAATTAAAACAGAAAACTATGTTTTTTAAATGTTTTTTATTTGTTTATTTAAATGAACATGAAATAAAATATTAGGTGAATAACTAATTGAAATTGGTTTATTTAGAAGTTCTAAAATTTCTTAAACTATAACTGAAACAAAATAAATGAACTAGAAATATTACAAAATCTATAAATGAATAAAAATGGCAAAAAATTAAAACCTAAATTAAAATTAAAAAATAAGACCTAATTAAAAATATTAATAAACGTTCTGAGAATTCATAGCCATGCTCTCTCTATTAAAGCCACTATTTCACATTTCACAAAAAAAGTGCTTTGAAGACTAAGAGATGCAGTATTTAATACCTTCGTGATAGCTGGGTTTCATATTATGAGGAAATACAGAGGTTATTGAGTCCTATTGTACATTTGGGGAAAAGCTCTATTTCTCTAAACAGACAAAGCCTCTTGATTTAACCATCAGCCCTTAAAATAAGCTCTCCTGTGTGTGTGTGTGTGTGTGTGTGTGTGTGTGTGTGTGTGTGTGTGTGTGTGGTCTGAGCATGGATTTACACACTTCAGCGGCTCCATCATGCTTCAAACGTTCCCTCAGATTTGAAAGCCTGTCGAGCTCCTCACGATCACTAATTGCAGAGATCACTTCAAAATTTCAGACAGCATATTTTAGCATGCAGAGAGTTTGAAGTCCTGTGAGATCCGATGCCCGTGAGATTCGCAGATTCGTGCCGTGTTAAAACACGCGTGTGTTGCCATGGACGACTCACACAACCTCTGAGTGTCATATTTAGCTGTTCCAGTGTTAAAAATACATTACAATAACAGACTCCTAAACAGTCAAGTACAGGAGACTCAATGCACATTCATCAACTCATCTTACAAAACCGCTGAAAATGAGCTGGAATTGGGAAAAAAAAGCTAAATAATAGGCCGGAAAACAGATGAAGGGAAACAATACCAATAGTTTTTCCAGATTTAAACACAGTAAATAGTTTTTTCATGCACTGATAATTTTTTGGGTGATTCCTAACATATTTTGTTTTCAGACTAGTGGAGAGAAAACACGCAAAGTACACTATATTTGTTGATTTTATTGCACTTTTCCATTTGCATATACAGATATCAATTAAAATGCATAAATCTCCATTTCTGCATTACTTAAAAGTGAAATCCATAATCCCTCTTGATTCTAATAAAGTCAACATAATAAAAAAAAAATTTGAATCTGGCTTCATCCAATGTTCAGATTACTGTTCCGGAAATGTATGCAAATGTTTAATTTAATTACACAATGCCACATTTGCATTTTTAAATATAGCGCTTCAGACAACTTGCAATGTAAAAAAACAATGCAATTCTTAATGTAATCAGCAAGTTTGCGAAGTATAGCGATATTATTACTATTATTTATTTGAATTAGTTTTGAATTGACTCCTCCCCCTCCCTATTCTTAAACTAAGTCATTTCAATACCAACTTTGTTTCTCCTACAATTCTTTAGATTACATAAAAATAAGACATTTGTTTCACACAGTTAGAGTACAGAAGCATCAAATGAATGATCATTTGGTTTTGGGAGGATCTGATGAGAAATGTTTGAGCTCATATTGAGATCTGGGCATTTCTGAGCACATCTTCTGAGATTTCATAGGAAAGTCTGGAGACACGTGATTTAGGAGAGACATCTGAGAAGCTGAAGTCCCAGTTTACTCTGTATTTAGTTTCTGGAGAAAGCTGTAATATCGGCGCTCTCATGAATGATCTCTGTCTTTGGTGAGAGCATTAAATCAGTCTGGTGTAATTGAGTGTTATGGAGGATGCTGCGTGGAGGAAAACATCCACTCGCTGGGCAATTCCGGATGGAGGCGGAAGGTGGATGTAGGTGTGGAAAACTATTCCGGTTTGTGAATTTAAACATCCTCCCACTGAAAGGTGAGGCGTACAGATCTTGCGTAACACAGCAGGAAGGACAAAACATGCCAGTTTCATTTTCTGTAACTTTATCCACTGCTAGGAGATATACTGTTAGCTAAAAACATATATTGTATCACATAAACATATACTGTTTATATAAGCCTACATCTTTTGATGAGAAACATCATACAAAGACTTTAGTGAACCATAATGAAAATGAGTCTTTGAATCAGAATTAAGAAATAATAATTAATTGATTCAACGTGGGAGGCTTCTCAGCCTCCCTGGGAAAGTCTATGCTAGGGTACTGGAGAGGAGAATTCGGCCGATAGTGGAACCTCGGATTCAGGAGGAACAGTGTGGTGCAGCTTCTGTAGTAATGCGGTCGCTGTACCGGTCTGTCGTGGTGAAGAAGGAGCTGAGCTGTAAGGCAAAGCTCTCGATTTACTGGTCAATCTACGTTCCTACTCGCACCTATGGTCATGAGCTGTGGGTCATGACCGAAAGGACAAGATCCCGGATACAGGCGGCCGAAATGAGCTTTCTCCGTCGGGTGGCTGGGCGCTCCCTTAGAGATAGGGTGAGAAGCTCGGTCACTCGGGAGGAGCTCAGAGTAGAGCCGTTGCTCCTCCACATCGAGAGGAGCCAGCTGAGGTGGATCGGGCATCTATTTCGGATGCCTCCTGGACGCCTTCCCAGGGAGGTGTTCCAGGCACGTCTCACCGGGAGGAGGCCCCGGGAAAGACCTAGGACACGCTGGAGGGACTATGTCTCCCGGCTGGCCTGGGAACGTCTCGGGGTCCCCCCGGAAGAGCTGGAGGAAGTGGCTAGGGAGAGGGAAGTCTGGGCGTCTCTGCTTAGACTGTTGCCCCCGCGACCCGGCCCCGGATAAGCAGAAGATGATGGATGGATGGATGGATGATTCAACATGCAAACACTTCAATGAACAGCAATGAGCATGAATAATTGAATCGGTGTATTGAATCAATAAATCGATTCACCACACAGAGACTTGTGAATGAATCATTAAATAATTAAAGGAATAAATGCATCAGAGTACTGAATCAGTTCACTGCCCCCAGACTTCAGAGAACAATAAATTACTGAATAAATAATTGAATCAGATGTTTGAATCAATTAATCAGTTGACAACACATTGACTTCAGTGAAAAATGGTATAAATATCGCTTTGAATCTATTATCTGATTCATAAAAGAGAATTGAGTCAACAATGGTGCAAATGAGTCTTTGAATCAGCCTTTTGAATCAATGAATCAATTCACCACACAGTGACTTCAGTGAACGATGATGTAACTGAGTCTTTGAATCAGTGTTCTGAATCAATAAATCCATCAGTGAACAATGGAGCTTTGAATCAATGAATCAATTCACCACACAGAGACTTCAGTGAACAATGATGTAACTGAGTCTTTGAATCAGTGTTCTGAATCAATAAATCCATCAGTGAACAATGGAGCTTTGAATCAATGAATCAATTCACCACACAGAGACTTCAGTGAACAATGATGTAACTGAGTCTTTGAATCAGTGTTCTGAATCAATTAATCCATCAGTGAACAATGGAGCTTTGAATCAATGAATCAATTCACCACACAGAGACTTCAGTGAACAATGATGTAACTGAGTCTTTGAATCAGTGTTCTGAATCAATTAATCCATCACTGAACAATGGTGTGAATGAGTCTTTTAGAAAGAGCTTTGAATCAATGAATCAATTCAGAATACAGAGACCGAGGTGAACAATGATGCGTTTTCAAACTTAATAAAAATATTGAATAAATAAAGATACTATAAGAAATAATCTCTATCTCAGCCCTCTCAAATTTATGTCTAATCATACGCTTTTTTAGGAAGTTTACTGGCCAATAGTGCATATTCAACATATCTTTCAGCACTAAATGCTGAAAAGTTCTGGCAAACTATTAATACTTGATGATCTGTGTCTTCAGAAAGGTCAGACAAATGAGGAAGTTTATGCTTTCATTGATGCAAAATCACACATTTCTCAAAGACCCTCCTTAATCATCACACTTTTGTGCAACAGCTTTGTTATGTGCAAATAGGACACAATCGTCTCTGACCGAACACTTCACACTTAAAGGAATGAACATCCTGTCACTATTTATCTCAAAAATGCATGACAAATAATTATTTTACGTCACACAGTGTACATTGAGATGAATTTCCAGGTTAATTATTTCTTTAAGGAAGCTCGGAATTCTCATGCAGTGCAGTTCTGACATTGTAAAAAAAAAAAAAAAACACTAAAGTGTTGTTCACATTTCCTTTCGGCCTCAGAAACTAATTGGAAAGAGTTTCCTCATTAGTGGAAAATTCCGGATGCTCTGCATGCACAAGGCGTCTGGTTTACCCAAACACTTCATTAGCATACACCGACTCTGACAGAGCACACAGACTTCATTTCACAAATGAAACAATCATTGCCCGAGCGAGACATTGTGCTTTCTCTGTCATAAGATTAATTATTTAATAAGAAAGTAAATCCTCGCCTCGCCGCGTGATTGATATGAGCTTTTTTAAATTGGATGCTATTGTTAATGTGTCACAAAACTCCAGCTTTAATCCTTCCTTTTTATTCAAACTCCATTCAAACCCAGAGCCGGAGGGGTTTGTTTGTTAGCCAGCGATTCAAGGCCAAGAGCATGTGAGGAAGACAAATTCAAAGAGGTTTTGCACCTCAACTAAATGAAAAACCACATTTAAGATATTCTCAGAGAAAGAATTTCGCAGATCCCAGAAATCCAACATCTGAACTTGCTAGTAAATTTCACAAGCAATATAAAGCAAACAGCATTGACTTAAAGGTACACATTTAAAGACTGAAATTGTATATTCTTGTAAAACATACTCCGATAAAAATAAAAAAATTCACAGTGCATGAATGCTCCTGATTGCAACCTGTGAGCAATAACTTTATCATGGACATCATGTGATCACATCATTGAATTTCTTGTGCATCTTTTCATTACAAACACTGTGAGATGCATCAAGGCCCAACATATGATCCCAACCACATAAACACAATAAACTCGATTTCTCTGGAGTGCATGCATCGCATATGATATGAACACTGGTTTTATTGCATGTAATCACACAGCAATCTGTGTCCCGAAACACATGATGAAAGTTAAAGAAGGAAGCAACAAAGCATCATCTCAACGATGGCTCAACTGTCTCTCGGCCTGTATTAATATTTATAGAGCATGCAAACGTACTTCCAGAATCCACAGGGACTCTGTCTTTGGAGCGCTCAAAGACACGTCTGCGCTTCCAGACTCACATAAAAATAATGAAATCTGAACATGTTTGGGCCTGCGTGCAATACAAACGTCATGTGACACGCAACACCGCCAAAGCAGATATTCATCTTCTGCACCCTAGACTCCAAGAGGATATTAAATATACCATAATAAATGCCCTGAACATACAGTACGTATACGGTTGTGTTATTCAAGGAAGCCATTACAAAAAGGAGGTTTTAAAGGAATAGTTCATCCAGAAACTTAAATTGGCTGAAAATGTACTAACCCTCAGGCCATCCAAGATGCAGATGAGTTTGTTTGTTCATCAGATTTGGGGAATTGTAGCATTAAATCAGTAGTTCACCAAAGGATCCTCTGCAGTGAATGGGTGCCGTCAGAATGAGAGTCCAAACAGCTGATAAAAACACCACAATAATCCACAAGTAATCCACCCAGCAGATAATGTCTTGTGAAGCGAAAAGATGCTTGCTTGTAAGAAACAAGTCCATTATTAAGACATTTTTTTTTACTTCAAACTGTTGCTTCCAGCTAAAATAAAATAGACTCCTCTTATCCATAATAACGCTTCCGTCAGTGAAAAAGTAATCTTATCTGAATCAGGAGAGAAACATGCACAGATCAAACGCCGTTTACAAGCCAAACACAGAGTAGTGTGGATTATTGTGATGTTTTTATCAGCTGTTTGGAGTCGTATTCTGACGGCACCCATTCACATCCATTGGTGAGCAAGTGATGCAATGCTAAATTTCACCAAATCTGAAGATTAAACAAACTCATCTACATCTTGGATTGCCTGTGGGTGAGTGATTATCATCAAATTAAAAAATTTTTGTGTCAACTATTGTTCAATTAATTATAAAAAAGAAAACAGCAAGTAACATGAATTAAACATGAAATGCATAAGTAGAAATAGTATATAAAAATGTATTTTTTAAAGTGCATGTGTCTTGTATTTTTCGTTTAGCAAAAGCTCTGATCAAAACAGTGAATTTCTCTAACAGCAAGGACACAGTAAGACACATTAACACTGGAATAATAATTGAACTCAAAGCTTTGAGTACGAGGGTTGAATACTGGAATAAACTGACTTAAAACTCCAAAGCGGAGCTGACAGATTTACCTGACACTTTTTGTAAGGACTGTAATGTCTGAGGCTTCATCTGTCCCTGCAAGGACGTGTCAACCTGTCAATGCTTTCACAGCTAATTTAAAAACATTTCCTGAATCGCTCAGGTTTTTGAGTTCTTTTGTTTCTTAAATATTCGCCTTTGGGAGTTATGCATTTTAAGCTGATCTTAAATTAGACGCTATTTGATTTATAATTTCATTTGAAGAAGGGAACACAAGTACTGAAACATCACAGCACCTCAAGACATTTTTCATCATTATTTTCATAAATAATCCTCAAATATTTACAAGGTTGAAAACACAATAACATCAAAGGTGATCAATATGCATCAATTGATTAAGAAATATTAATATATCTATGGAAAACTGTGAAGATGTGACCTGTGATATGATAATGAATACTGGGTTTTCTGTTGCAATAAACCAAATGTGAGAACATTTCAAAACCAAGAACATGAAAACGTTTTTAAAAGCAAGTATAATTTGCATAAAAAAGCATGCACAAGCACACTTTACAAACAAAACACTTTTCCAAAAACTATTGTGACACTGTGACTCATACATCCATAAAACTTGCTTTTGATGCTTTGCTCTCCAATACTACAGATTCAGACTTTATTTTAGCATTACAGTTCTTATCAAATCTCATTTTATTTATTTTATAATAGCTTGAAAATGAATTACAAATCATTAAATCACTTTGAAATCTTTACAATTATTCTTTAAGCACAACATCCTCCAACAGATTCGAAAGCGTTTGCCTCTCAGGACCCGTCACTGAACCCGTGACAAACCGTGTTTCTTCTCCCTTCAAACGCTTTTGTTTTCATTTCAATCCTCTCAAATTTGGCCTCTTGTCAGAATTCGGCCCTTGTTTTATTCATGAGCCTCTACTTTGCATCTCAGCACCAGAGAATTGGCACTCAATGCAAATTTGACACCATGCATGCTTTTATTTTTACCAAAAAGAGAAATAAATATTACTGCATGTGTTTTTATTTTTTTTGTGGTTTTGATGATATTGTTGGCTTTGTATGCTGGTAAAATTTTAATGAATGTATAATTAATCAAATGTTAATACTTAAGTATGAAACACACATGCACCTTACTGTCAGTCTTTTAAAATGCCTTAAAAAGAAGCACAATTTTGCTGTCTCAAGCCTCAGACATGCATCTTAAAATACCCCCTCTGTAGGCAGCTTGCTTAGTTTTGTAATGGAGCCGAAAAAATAGTCTATGCATACCAGGAACAGTGTAAATTAATCTTTTATTTCATTTTCTCTACATCATGCATTTACAATGAGATGCACCATTGGTCCTCCTCCAGTTTTACGTCTTCAAGGTATGCATTTTTTTTTTTAGCAGAAGTCAGTTTCATGTATACAAAAGGCAAAAAATAAATGAACTAAATTATACAAAGATGAATTACCTTAAAAAAAATACACGTTAATAACAAAGTAAGAAACACATGCCGCAACTCTCCTCTACTTTTTTCCAATGAAAGCCCTTTCACATGATTCGCGTTTGGTTCCCCAATGCATCAAAAACAATGCGACGAAGCATCAAACTACAGTGTTAAACCACGTCCTGAGCACGAGCAATACGTTTCCAACAGTAAGTTGGCCAAAAATGCTGTGCAATGGAACACAATCACAAGCATTATAGATCATATTTGATGTTAATCTGATGCAAAAATACAGTGCAGAAACCAACTATTCAAGAAATGTTGAGAAACTTGCTTTGGTTTGGACAAAACCTCACATTTACATGCTAAAGAAGGTTAACCTTGTACATTTTGTGGTCAAGCAATCTTACCATCTGATTTGGACCCATCTAAACAACAACCAACCATTTCCCAAAGATATGCATCCAATTTGAAAATCAAAACAAGATGGAAGATAGACTGATGTGCATATCTGGTTCTGGAACGTCAAATGCATTTCATGTCATTCAGAGAAAAAGTTAGATGTGTCTTTGTTTTGTTTCTCCAAAGTATAAGCAAACAGCAGGACTTTAGGTTTTATTACAAATAAATTTTCACTATTTTCAAACTTTTTGTAACCTTGTCAAATCGCCCTTTAGCGACACAATCTGCCATGCTTTTCACGCGGAATCCAAAACTTCACGCCGCATTGAAGCCGTGACATGAATCATGTGAAAAGGCCTCGAGAAAACAGGAAGAACAACATCATGTAACAATGCCACTCTAAAAGTCCTTCAGTAAGTTGCTAACTTAATTAGTTTTTCCTCATATCTTTGTGCAGTAAATACGTATTCCATTTGAGGCCTAGTAGATTCGAGTTAGGCGAGACCGAACAAAACATTTCAAAGCAAAAGTTATCAGTAGCTGGAAGAATGAGACACATATAGACGAGTATTTCAGGCACTTAGAAAATCTCTCCCCCGTGTCCTTGGCTACAGCATGCTTCACTGTGGAGTCTGCATTGAGAAACGGCTTTCTTTCCCAGCACAATACAGCGTGTAGAACAACCGCAGTTAGACATGGCAAAAGACTAGATAAGTACATTCAGACACAATTCTTTAAAGGGATTTCAGGTACCTTCCTATTCAAACAGCAAGCTCTTTATCTACAGTAAAGTCAGGTTCTCCTAATGTTCTTCTAAAGTTCTCCTAATGTTTCTGATAAACCGATTTAAAGTCATTATAATGGCACTGACCTTGGAATTTAATTACCGTTTAAAAGTTATTTTAAAAAAAGCACTTCACTGGATACACAATGATGAAGATACAATAAAGAAACAATACTCATTCCACTCAGAAAACAACCACAGTATTTCCAATTTGTGGATATGGTACTAACAATATTCTGATGATTTTACCCCAATAATCAATGCCACATGGGTCACCCAATCTTGACGATATGGTTACATGTTATTTTGAAACTATCACAGTATTTCCAATTAGTGCTCATGGTAATAATTTATTCTGATTAGCATTTTATTTTCTCCAATGATTAATGCTTTACATTTAGTCCCCCACTCTTGAATATGAATATATATATATATATATATTTATTCATTTCGCAATCCGTCCCTTTGCGCCACCTGGCGGCAGTTTCGCGAAAGATTTTAACACGCGACTGAATTAGTTACCACAGTACGCGCGGCCGTAAGCCCCAAAAAGGCTGGCCACCTACTGTGTGTGTGTGTGTGTGTGTGTGTGTGTGTGTGTATATATATATATATATATATATATATATATATATGTATATGATTCCCCAATTTTTAATAGAAGTATATGGTTGCATCCATCATAATACCATTTGTTTTGGACGCCACCACAGTAATAACAGCTTTTGGACATCATGGAAATACCAAAGTATGTTTGAATCAAGTGAATGCAATGATACATGAAAGCAATCTGAAACTTACTATATCATGGTACCACCACAATCCGTTTTCATAAGGGCTCTGATTTCTTCCTGAACTTGTTCCCAGCATCCTGTTTTCCATTTCCTCTCTTCTTCTGCCATCTTTCTATCCTCTATCTCTCCCCGGGGCTTTGCTTTGCTGGACTCAGCAGTCATCATTAAGAATGGGGCCAGTAACAGAGTGACAGCTGTAATTTTCTGGCCCGAATGACTGTGCACACACAATAATATCAATGAGCGTCAATGGCCCTACAGCCACAGCGCAAGGGGAAGCTGAAGTTCCTCGTCCAGGATGTATATTTTTTTTCCTGGACATCAAATGTTAAGCAAGAGTTTGGTTTCAGGGATGTAATCTTACGTTTATGAAAATAAACTGGCCATCTCATAGATTACACATGACTAACACAGGGCTTGGGAGCCTCTTTTTACGCACGGTGAGTAACGACATCAACAAAGAGCCTCACAAGTAACGTTACGGACAAAAGTTTCGGATGGAGGTATCAACTACGTTCCTCGACTAAGGTTCTGAGAATCACGTGACAAGCACCACACCAGCACTGCTGTGCTCTACGACTCAACGATTCACGATTGAATGTGCACGAGTTTTAATGCGAAAACCTAATAATAGTTTCAGAATGTTGGAAGAAATGTCCCATCGCTTCGCTAATGAAGGGTACGCCTTTTAAAGGTCGTAAAATGAATCGCAATTGTAGCTAATCTACACATGCCTGGATGATCGTTTGTCTTACAAAACTTGGTAGCATCAAAACATCGTAGGGTTTTACAAATCATTGGAGTCTATCAAGATTTGCACCTGAGATTTGATTTCTCAAAATACCTGTACTGGTCATTAGCGACGCTTAATGATTGACGATCTGTATCTGTACCGATTGACTAGTTAAAATAGAAAATGACTCGTGTCAATGTGCCTGAAGACAAGTTCTCGCTCTAAAGGTGGGATTGGACCACGTTTAAAGGACAACTTTGCGATTGTTTTAATGCCACCTGGACATCGTGTTTAATAGACTCTCTTGCTCTCTTGTAAGGACAAAGGGTTGGAAGTGTATCACAAATTGTTCTAAATACATACTCAGAAACAGGTGAGCACATTGGAAAAGAGAAGACAGGTGTAGTGCGCTAGCTAGACAACATTAACAATTCATTTCAGATTAAACAACATCCCCATTTAAAGCCCGTTCATGCCAAGAACTATAACTATTATGATAACCATATTAGCATCCACACCAACAGACAATAACGTTCTGACAATAACGCTGTCGTTTCATCAACTGCTGCTTTGAATGCTCAAGGTCTTTAAAGTCAAATGGATTCTGATTTCCTGTAGATGTTTTTAGCATTTACCACCTAGAAACATTTTTCTAAAATTGCAATAGTGCTGTCAAACGATTAATCGCTATAAATCGCATCCAAAAGAAAAGTGTTTATTAGCATAATGTATGTGCGTACTGTGTATATTTATTATGTATATATGAATACACACACATACAGCATATATATATATATATGTATATATATATATATATATATATATATATATATATATATATATATATGCATACATGTATATATTTGTATTCATGTTATTTATATCATATACATTATAAATATACAAAATATATACATTCATGTGAGTGTGTGTGTGCATTTATATGTGTATATATATTATGTAACCAAAAACTTTTATTTCAGATTTGATTAATCATGATGAATCGTTTGACAGCACTTATATATATGTAAATACATGTAAATATCTTCAAAATATATACTGTATGTGTGTGTGAGTGTATGTTAATATTCACAGTACACACACATATATATATATATATATATATTATGTAAATAAAAACTCTTATTTTAAATGCGATTAATCGCAATTAATCATTTGACAGCAACAATATACTGTTGTCACTGTAGCTGTGATGGTAACTTCCACATTCTCTTATAGTTATCGTTATAGTTATCATCATTGGTGTGAACGGGCCTTTAGTCTCTGGGATCGTGCGATCTTCGTAACGTCACACGACCGTGCTGATGTCCTCCGGTTCGTCCGGTTTCTTGGGTTTGCTCGGAAGCGATTTTAGGTACTCAAGGTGTCGTCTCGCGTCTTCCTGGTTCTGCCGTACATAGTACACAACATAAGAGATAACCATTGCGAACCAGCCGAACATGGTCACCAACATGGCGTAGTCGGTGGTCCGCTTGGCCAGGTTGCACAAGTCCGCGTCCACGGCCAGGAACGGCTGGCCCTCTTGGTCCCTCAGTTCTGAACTACGGCACAGCACGCGCGTGGCGGCCTCATGGTTGTGGGCCATGCCACCCAGCGCCTGCTGCAAGGCGCAGTCACAATGCCAAGGGTTGTTGTCCACCATCACACGTGCCTTCAGCCGTGCGAACGCGTCCTTGTGCACGCTAGTGATCCGGTTGTGGGAAAGGTCCAGCACTTCCAGAGAGCCCTCCAATCCGACGAACGCCCCCTCCCCGAGGGTTTCCACAGCATTATGGGAGAGATTGAGCCTCCGAAGCATCCTCAAGCCATGAAATATGCGATCGGGCACTAGAGATATGTGGTTTCGGTCCAGTTGCAGCAGCTGGGTGTCCGGCGGGACGTCAGGCGGGATCTCCTTCAAGCGTGACAGACTACAGGTGACGTTGAGGCCGTGCGGAGGGCTTTCGGAGCGCTGGCAGGTGCAACCCTTGGGACAGGTGCTGGCAGACGGAAAGCACAGGACTATGAGCACCAGGCTCTGCAACAGCAGACACATGGGGATGGAGCGGGAAAGCCAAAGGTCCAACGGCGTCATGCTGACAGGCAGTCAACATACTCGACACCCGGGCCGTTCACGAGAGCCCCATAACGGGACTGCGTCATCACCAAGAGCTGTGGGTCTCGTCAACTCTCATCGTCTGTTTGAGCCTGCGGAGGGAGAAGACACAGTGAACACATACACTAACAAGTCAACAAGTTAATTTATGGGTGGGAATGACACCTCTCCTCCATCACCTCTCCAAGAGAATGTGCCACTGAACACAGGGAACATACAGACCTCAGAGAGGCTTGTCAGAAAAACTGGCATCAAGTGGTATGTGGCTTACTCAAGTCTACTCACAACTCTGTCGATGGATAATGTATGCACATTTTCCTTTTTTTGTTTGTTTTAAGGAGTAACTGTATTAAAAATGACCATTTGCTTACATCAGCAGTATAATAGGTGCATCTGATCCGAGATATTATCATAAAATTTGATATAGGCTGCATTTATTTGATCTTGACAGTAAAATTGTGAAATATTAGAGCAATTTAAAAGAATTGTGTGCTATTCAAATATATTTTCAAATGTAAAATGTGCTGCTGAAGAAACATTTCTTATTATGAACAAAGTTGAAAACAGCTTTTTCAGATTAATAGAAAATTAAGAACTTTTTTTTGTCATTAGTGTCAATTTGATCAATTTAATGTGTCTATTTAAAAAAAAAAACACACACACAGACACAGACACACACACAGCCTATATATTATTATACTATTAATATGATATAAAATCAGCATTATTTCGTCACCCTGTAAACATTGGGCATTGACGACCCATATTGTTCAATAATAAGTATTTACAGTAATTAGGGCCTGAGCAACGATGGTGTGAGGATCCTACTGGAATTGCTCCATTTATTTTTTTAATTGAATTGAAATTTATTTGACAAGTTTATAAAATTGTACAAAATACAAGTACTTTATACACTTTAGAAAAACTGTCGAGGATAAAAACACAATAAATCCCTTGGCTTGTTTCCATTGCAGCCCTCAATGTTTTTCTTCAAAGTGAATTGCAGTTTTAAGGGGCCTAAACATACCCCAAAACTTTGCACACGCGTCTGAACTGGTGAAAATTTACATCTGATATGGGAGGAGATGCACCTTGTACTTTGACAAACTCCTCCTAAAGGTTTAATCGGATGATCGTAAAATTTGGTGAGGGTTAATTGCAAAGATCTTGAGTTTTCATCAAGGGGCATGTCCCTGGCAGCCTGACAAAGTTTGATGTTTCGCCATGAAACAGGAAGTCACTGTAACTCAGGCAAGCAATGTCTGATCTGCCCCAAACTTCACATGTTTGATAGATGTTCTGTCCTGAACACATATCATTGCCCATATTCAGTTACAGTCATAGCGTTACCTGTTGGCCACAGGAAGTGACATGTTTAACACTGTTAAGGACTCCTAGCAACCTATTAAAAAGCATCAAAAAGTGTTAAATAGGCTGGCAACAAGCTAGAAACATACTAAAACATGCTAGAAACACTTAGCTAAGTGCTAAAGCATGCTATTAATGTAGTGAAACCAGAAGTTGCTGTAACTCAGTCATGCAGTGTCCAATCTGCCCCAAACTTAACATGTTTGATGAGAGTCTGACAAAACAGTGCAAAACATTTTTTAAACAGAAAAAAAGCCTGTTGCAACTATGGCAGCTGAGAAGGCCATTCTATGTGTTTTCATTGTGATTGTGATTAGGGGTGCTCCGATCACGGTCGGCCGATCATTAATGCGCATCTCGTCACTAAAGTTATTGCAGTTTTAATTTTTATATTATAAAATTATAATATTATATTATATATAATATAATATAACATTACCCTCCTTAAATAGCTTGAGTGTAGTTATGGGATCATTTACAGCCAATCAGGTTTTATTTTAAAATAAGCCCCCTCAGATTAACACAAGACCTAGCACTGTTCACCCCGTCAGGGTTTATTTATTAATCAAAAATATTTTACCACTCAATAGAAGAATAAGCAAACAACTCTAATCCCAGAAAGCTTGACTGCAGTTTAACTACTTTAAATTGAGCAACTAGTCATGCAAACTAAGCAGCATCATGAAGGCACTCATTGAGACATTACAGAAAGGTCATCTATCATAAAGCGGTTGTATTTCAGGCTGGGAGGGAGAGCTATAATTAACACACAGTAACACGGAGCGCATGCCGCTCACGTACATACAGTACATGACGCCAATCACGGATTGATGTTAACGACTGAAAGGTGAGAGATAAAAGCAGCTGGAAGTCGGTGTCACCTGCACATTTCTGAGCGCGCTGCATTTAGTGCACGGAAATATCAGCGGACTGATTGAGCGGAGCAAACACATGCTGGTTTACAGAGGCATGCACATCTGGACCTTTTGTTTGCATCATGCATGTGAAGTGTTTTCTAATTTTAGAGCTGAAAAACAAATGCAGATATATCAATATAGATGTAAAAATAAGTATCCCAGGCGTCCTGACATGACGCGGTCAGTGACTGTTCACTATAGCTGAGTCGAGAGTGTGTGTGTGTGTTAAAAATATAAGACTAAATTAAGTACTTAACAGCTTCAATGAGGAAAATAAAATTAACCATGGATTCACTACAAAAAAATTAACCCCAAGTTATTCTAGTTAGACTACGGTTACACCAAATTAATCATGTTTTGCTACACTCACTATAAGCATGGTATTAGTAGTAAAACTGTAGTTACATAAATTATAATCAGTCACCAAAAAAAAAAAAAACAATGGTTACTACACTTTCACTATAATAAAACCATGATTAATTATCATAAGAGAAGCACTGCAAATGAAGTAATCGAATTAAAAACAATGGAGAAATATATTGCTTTAAAGAATAATTTAATTTAAGTTTATTGCAAAATATTCATATGTATATAAATATTTACGAATTTTGAAAGGATAGAAAGACCAATTAGATTACATCAATCTCGTTTTGTACACCGCAATGCTCTGATTGGTGGAATTTTCTCTACGGCATCATGGGTAATGTAGTTTTTCACCACTAATTCAGCTCTTAAACACAATTATTTTAAAAATAAGTTGTAATAATGTCAGCAGAAGGTTTAAAAAAAAGCACATACTATCTATTTACAACCTCTGAGCTCAGTACATCTGTCTTTACAGGTTTACGAGGTATCTTAAAAAAATTAATTGTTCTATGGAGAAAAATGAATGGAATTTACTTCCAGAACCTGACTATCACTTTAGTTTCCTGATTGATGATTGTTGCCCATAGCAATAAAGCATAAAAGGAAAATTATGTTTCCAATAAAGCTATGCTCGTATTCTAAGTAGTAATCTATTTGAATAATTTCCTCTAAAAAATAAATAATCCATGTGTATTTGTCGTAAATGTACCCGCCTCACGTCAGGGTCCTAATCATACTGGGTCTATTTTGCCATTATGATGTGCTGATTGTATATTATCCCTTACTTATGAACCATCTGGACTCTATGATCATTTGTTGTTTAAACATAAAACTCAAGTTTCTTATGGAGGAACACTTTTACTTTGACATGGCTCCTCTGCATGGATGGATCTGATAGTTTGAGGTGTATGGCCTGTGATCACCTTATAAGAAAGCTGTACACGACCTTAAACCAAGCAGACATTATTTTCTGTTTATTGATATGAAAAAATAAATAAAAATAGCATCTATTAAATGCCTGCTTTGGGATATCACGTAGGAGACAATATATGTTAAAGTCATGTTAAAGGGAATTCATAATGTGATTCAGACTTTTTACTACTAGAATATGATTATGTTAAAATATAAATAGATTCATTTGCTGGTAAATTACCCCCCAAAAATATGCACCTTACAACTCTACATTGTGAGTAAATCACTTGCATATGCGATCTTCACTCTGGGCGACTAAATGATGTCTAATATTAGCCAAGGGCTATTAAATTCTCAGATTTTACTCGCAAATGTGTTATTTAGAGACTAAGTATATGTTTAGCACATATATATGTTCACTCGCTGAACACTCTCTGAGCGCTTCAGAGTTTCAATCTCCATCAAGTGATCTGTGCAGTTTTCAGTTCATCTGAATGGATGTGCAACACACCTGTATTTGACATACTGAAGTTAACCCCTGAGATTTTAGGTAAATATTTTAATTATTTAATGGCACATTAGCATTTTTAACATTTATTTTTTTATCAGTTTTAATAATATTTTAGTAGTATTTACATAGCTATTGTTATTATATGTCTTAGCAAAAACATTTTAATTATTCTTTTTTTTCATTCATTTATTCGTTAATGGTATTAACTTGCAGGCAAACCATGTGTACCTACTCACGAACCCCCTGCAATTCCCTCATCAACCACCAGAGGTGGTGAATTGATGCACTACATGTAAACGATATTCTTTGTTGTATTCTCATGTCAGAATAATGCCGTTCCTTTGGAATTCTTCATTCTTTAAGAACTGACGGTTTCCCGGTAGTGGGCGGAGCTAATGCACAAACAGCAATCTCATTGGCTGGCCCACACCTGATTTCAGCAAATCAGTTTGAGCGAATGCACAAAACCTGATTAATATTCATGAACTCAGCAGCCCATTAATCCTTAGTAATCCTTAGTGCGTTTTATATTTCTTATTAGTAAAATGCGTATCATTATTATCTTTACACAATTTTTATAACTAATATGCATTCTAACGTGGTTATCAAGTTTATTTCTTATTACTTGGGTTTGATTATTAAATAATACTTGATTATTATAATGCTTGACTGACTGATATTAAGAGTGTACTTTAAGATTGTTTTAACTTTTTTAGCGTTAGTTTGTAATGTTGCTGTTTGAGCAAAACAAATATCTGCAAAAGTTGCAGCGCTGAAAGTTCAATGCAAACCGAGATATCTTCTTTAAAATTCTGTTTAAGTAGATTAATGCCTACAAAAATGGCTCGGAGGGACTACAACGGGCTTTTTCCCAGGTCTATTACATCACAAACCCAGATAAACCCCGCCCCCAGGAAAGCAGTAGCATTTACAAACAACAGTATCTAAAAGTATGAAGAAATGAGCATTGAAAACATTTTAGACTCCACCCATAAACACAATCAAGCATAGAAAAAAAAAGTCCACCACCACCTCTTTGAAAAACTGTGCCATTTTTCAAACTTTTATCAAATATATCAGTCTTTCAATGAACCTTTTCCATTTTTAAATGCCAAGGTATCCATAGTGGGAAAGTCGAACTTAATATAAATGAACAGTAACAAGGTAACTCACATTTTACTACTAAAATAAGATAAAAATATATTGAAATATGATTATTAAATTTACATTTATTGTTAAATTACCAAAAATGTGTACATAACTTATAACAAGTGTACAGTTATAATAAAGGAAATCCATGTGGTGATTCAAATATTTTACTAAATAAAAATAAAATAACAAATATATTCATATATATAAAAAATTAAAATATCATTTTATTAAACACTTTACATAATTTAGAGTAGCGTATAAGTAGAGTATTATTATATTAATAAATATCATTTAATTAAATTTTCACTTTTTCACATTAAGTTACATATAACCAAATTACTGTAGAATCACTGTAGAAATATTATTTATTTTTCTATTCAAATTACCAATAAAAAAGGAGAGGGAGGGGTGTAAGCAGACTGAAATGATTGTTGAAGTCTGTCATTTTACCCACCAAAGCCCAGTTTTTTCTTTTTAAGAAACAAATGCATTGAAAATAATTCACCATAAGATCAAGAACATGCATTTAGAAAATGAGTTGGGTGACTTCAGTACATGTCGACTTTAAAATTGTAAAACATCTATGCAAGACGCACTCTCAAGTATTAATATTGCATGTGATTTGCTTTCGGGGAGCACCTTTTTTCTTCTAAGGTTGTGTATAAATTTATTAGACACTGGTTATGAATTACATAAATTACAGATGCTCTCGGCATTAAAAGAATGAGTGCATACATACTCATCATGAATGGAAGAGTCATAATAAGACTGCCATCAGGTTTTAATATTAAAACACATTGATCCAGATTAACAGGCAGAGCTTGGATCTAGGCCACAGCTCGAAGAAAGCCAAACAGATTCTAAAGCTTTTATCACTACCACTGCCATAAACATAACACATTAAATTCATAATGTGAAGATCATGGAGCTGGGGAAAAGAAAACATAATGGCTTTCTTGTGCTCTCAATGATTCATTCATTCAATACAGCTTTGAATCAGTGCAAAAATTATGTTTGGCTGATATTTTATTCGATTTCCACATAAACAATCAACGTCTGGTGGAGAAATGGTACAGATATATATATTATTTGATGCATTTCTATTCTAACACATGCATTATACTTCTCATTGGATTTGAGAGAAGTATTAAAACAGGGAGATCTTATAGCACAAAGAATCAAATATAGTTTTTAGACACTATTGCTCACTTCAATCAGCAGATCTGAATCTGACTTTGAAGTAGTCTAGTGTCAAATATGATAACAATCCAATCAGATAGAAGCAGCATCTGAGCTTTGATCCAATGCATTATCCCTGATTTATTCCTAGTGGCTCTTGCATGAAATCTGACCCTTCCGGTGTGATCAAAGAGAACATCACCTTCTTCCAGCAATTTCACAAGCAGACAGCATCTCAAAGACAGGTCGAAATCAAAAAGCCAAGTGCTGAAAATAACTTTTCTCGACTTGTAAAGCAGCGAAGAGCGATTTTACAGATCACAGCCGAGGGTCTCCACACCCTAGTGAACGTGAAACATGATTGCATTCAATAAGCATGATTATTAGTTCCATTATGAGATTAATCAATAACTGTAAATAAGTTGCTCATGCATGGCTGGTTTAGATAAATCAGACATGCCTGCTGCATGCAAATCTAAAGAGCACAATAAAAGCCATCAATGACCTGTCAATTGCTATTCAAAAGGTGCATATCATTTGAAACGGTGCAATAATTCACTCACATACAAACACCATCTGACGCACGTACAATAAGCTTATTTTATACCATGTAGTTCTCAGCATGCAAAATGCATATGTGACACAGACGAATGCATGTCAGTCTTGTGTGTTTATGTGTGGCTGAGCAACAGGCGACATGCGTTTGTCTCTTACCTGCGACAGAAACACTCATCGATCGCCGCATCCGTGACTCTCACATCTTCGGGGAATCATTTAAACACTTGATATGACGCTCTCGCTCGTTATTTCACGTGAGCTCTCACATATTTCGGAGATTGTTGCCTTATGTTCGTGGCAAAAGCCACGGGAGTAACTGGGAGGGGTTCGATCGCGCCGTGGTAGTGGCGTCTGAATCGCGAGCGAATGGTTCTTTTAAACCGATTCCTCGGAGTGATTCAGTTAAGCCGATTCGCAGCGTTTATACATTACAGTCTTAGGGAGAAACAAAATGTTTGCGATATTAATAATAAACCATTAATAATACTATAATACATAAAACAATTGCACTAATGCTTCTCGAAATCGTAAAATAATCCACACAATCACTGTTATGGATGATGGTGGCTAATGAAACACCTGTTTGCACGATGAGATATACAGTACTTTCCAAGAGGGACATTATTGTTAATGTTTTATACACTAAAATTAGCATGATGATAACAACACGGCATTTGACACATATACGTATAAAACTCCCTGCTAAAAAAAATATTACATCAAAATAAAAACATAAAATGGACTATTGGGAAATATTTTTGTGATCAAAACAATCTGAGAATTGCAGTTCACTGTTGAAACGAACCACCTGAGCGAACCGATTCGCTCAAATGAATCGTCCTTCCCAAGACACCATCTCTCGGTAGCGCGCGCGTAGTGTGTGTGTGTGCGTGCGTGTGTTTATGTGTGACTCCAGCCCTTGTTTCTGTCATTTTCGGCTTTAAATAGTCGAAGTTAGTCTTTCTGAAGGATCCCACGTCAATATGAGAAAGGAAATCCACATGAAACACGTTTTGAGACTTGTTTAAGCGCTCAATTATTATTATTATTATTATTATTATTATTATTCACATTATTACTAATGCTATGTTATTTAATGTGATTCAGTTTTACCCTGATACATAAAAAATGTTTTAAAGGTTCCAAAAGGGTATTTTTGCAGTGATGCCTTAAAAAAAAAAAAAAAAAAAACTTTTTGGTAACCCATAAGAACCTTTTAATGAACAGTCTCTAAAATTAAATTTTTGAAGTACATTTTAAAAAGCTGAAGAACCTTTTCTGGATTTGAAAGGTCCCATGGATGTTCAGTGTTTTTCATAGAACCATTGATGCCAATAAAGCGCCTTTATTTTTAAAAGTGTATTTACTGTACATGGTACTGCAATGCACTTTAACATGACTATAGTTTAAGTCAGTTTCTGTGTAGACAAAACCCTTAAAATTTTGACAAAAACAAATAATAATCCATTGAACATTTTAGCCATTATTACACAGGACAAAATGTTTAGTTCGTTGGAGCTGAAAACAAGTAACTCATAGTATAGGGGTTAAAATCTGAATAACTAAATCACTGAGGCTTACAACTCTCAACGACTGACACACGAGCCGTCACGAATGTGCCCTTGAAGTGGGTTTTAACCTCAGGATACTCCAGGTTGACCATGCACTGTGTCTGCATCAGCTAAATGACACATCAGTGATATGAAACCACTCATGATCAATCATAATCTCTTCAGCTCCACAGTTCAGTAACTGTTTTGATAGTTTGACTGTAAATACGAGCAAGCGGCGTGTTTAATGCACGAGGAGCTGTCTCAGTGCTCATTCAATGTCAGCGTGCCGTGCAAACCCAACAATTAGCTGCGCTGTCCTTGACAAACACTGTCTGTCTGCGATAAAGGCAGCTCATCCGTTAGACAAACTTGCATTGCACCAAATATCAATCACTGTAGCTAATTAGTCATAGTAAAGGTGATCAAACGCCGTTATGACAGAAAAACATCCATCAGCACAAAAGATCCAGTTACTGGCCGTTTAAACCAGCTGAGCTTGCAAACTCAGGTCTTAAAAACACGATAAATCAAAAACGTCAGCACAGAAGATATACCATTTTATTTATCGTGTTTCATGCACCTTACACTTCTTTGTCAAAGCAAAAAGAGTGTTTTGCAGCACGATAAACGAGTTTGTTTGAGACACGCTCCAACGACAGCTGCGGTATTATGGCTTGATATGATTTTCAAGAACCAAATTGGCAGGATGCCACTGTAGCATGTAATTAAGAGTTTTCCCCTCCGTTCTGTGCAGCATCGATACATTGAATTTGATTGGCAAACAAACCGAAGTAAAACAAAAGCAAACAAAACCAAACTGCTCCTTCATTAATTTGCAAAGGGACTGATTTGGAACAAGACATTTACATTCCTGCTTTTGAAAGGTCATGCTCTGTAACGCTCATTTGCATACTAAGTGCCTAATTATTTTGCAGCCAATAGGCAGGTATGTGATGATGTGTGAAGGATTGGCTGGTCATCAGTCTTTAACCGCATCCGAATACAATCGAGGCCACACACATCAGACAGTCAGTAAATTAACCTAATTAAACCTAATAACAACACATCATGCATCTCCTGTACATAGACCCTGTGCATACACATACACATGCACTTTCTCTCTTTGGCTGTTTGAAATGACACTGCCATGTTACCCAGATTTTACGTTTGCTAAATCTTTGAATAGTGTAGTTGTGTACAGTATGTAGAACAAAAGCACACTGCAAAAATATCCACATTTTCATTCTAATTTAAAATGTGTTTTTTTAAAGCAACTTGCACATCTCAATGTGATTGTTAATATGAACAAATAATTTCTGACATTTCCAAAGAGTTTTACACAAAATATGAAAAATCTAAATAAATGTATTTATTTCCGTGTTGATAATTAGACTTTTTTCCTCTATTGGTTGTTCATAAAAACATTTACTGCCTGGCTTACATGTCTGCTAATGTTTTTATTTTTTATTTTTATTTTACAGTATGCAATACAGTGAAGTGCCTAACTTTTCAAACAGTAATGTGCTAGAGAGTTGTTTCCAGTAGTGTAGCCAGAAAAGAGACTCTGGGTGTGCATATGAAAATCTGGGTGTGCCACATTTATTGTCAGATTACTGTGCAAAATTATGGGATAGTATTTTTGTCACACTGCTTCAGTCCAACCATACTCCTAGTGTTAATTTGCAGGTCGTGTCAAAATGTAGTTAATTGTTAAATGTAATAATTTTCTTCCAAATACGATAATTTTGAACTTTAGCTATTTCATTTTGTTTATTTTTCATTACAATTTATTCACTTTAAATAAATTATAATATATAATTGTAGGATTCAAATGAATTGTAGTTGCTCAATATAGATCTTTTTTTTCATGTTTTTGTAATGTCTGGGAAGCCAGAATGCGCATGCATCAACAGAATCATTTATTAGCTGAACCCTGTTTTTTTTTTTTACGTGCCATTTATAGCAAGACATATTACAGATGATATTACAGATGCTTTGTCAGATTTAAGTTGAAGCGCGTGCCGAACCGTGTGTGGTGAACCGAACGGTTTGGTTTTTTTTATTTCAGCGAACCGTGCCATCCCTATTACCTCAATAATCAATCAATTACAGGCCTAAAACAATCATGCCCGAGCAGACGGATATTAGTACATCTCATCACACCGGCACCCGCGTCTAAATCAGTTGTATGGTCTGGTTTTCAGTCTAAAACAGTTGTGTCAAGTATAAATGTCTCGTTTGTTTCGGGAGGTGCGCGCGCAGTCAGCGGAGGCTCGCACCTTTTTTTTCTCAGATTTTGAAAAATCTTCGCTATCGACGGGTTGGTGACTCCAGATATAGCGACCAACTTTTTTTGAGCAAGCATTGATTATGCGTGACACAGTCTCAATTTGTGGGAGGCATGTTTTGGGCTTCAAACGCTGTGCGCGCACGCGCTACGCGGGACGGGTGGTCACCCTACCTGGCACACCCGTCTAGAGCAGTGGTTCCCAAAGTAGGGGTCGCGACCCCACGGTGGGTCGCGGGACCCCGGCGCAGGGGTCGCGAGATGATTTCGATATAGGCTTTATATATTTTTGTTTAAATTAATTTAACTCTTTCGCATCGCACGTACGATCACACCGGTGTGATCAGTCTAGGCTAGTCCCTGGAGTGTACGACCACACCGGTCAGTGCATGACGTGAAATTCAAATGTGCTCTCGCGAGTTGGCTGGCGCTGAGCCAGAGACAAGTGCGCTCAGAGCTGTCATCACAACTTTTCAGTGTTTTCAACCACATAATGTTTATTTTAGGTTTCAGACATATAAGTACTAGTAAAAACAATACATTTAGAGTTTGTAAAATACACACTGATGTCAAAGGAAGAGGCAATAATAATCTTTTTCATTATAATTAGACACATTTTATTCATATCAGATACACATTGTGTAAGTAACTTTAAAGTTTACTCCATTATTCTCCCAGTTCACCAGCCACTTACTTTTATGTATTTCGGGAGAAGTGGATGAATTCACGTGTTGTAAATCCAACAGATCTGATTCTCTGAACTGCGTCTGCGGCACAAACTAAGATGGCGGCGCCCATCGCGCATACAGCTCAACTAACGCGATCGTTATAAAGGTGTTTAAACAACAAAACACTTCCACTTGCATATATTTGACAATCGGAATATCAGCTATTTCATGCCATATCTAACAAATTTGTTAATATTTTGAATAAAAAAGGAAAAATGACAAAAGCAGATCATTCATTCAGCTCTGTTGTTGCTGCGGTATGTCACGTGACAAGCAATGACGCATCACCATGGAAAGCATAAAGTGACACATCTAGCGGATTAGCATGAGTGTGTGTGTGTGTGTGTGTGTGTGTGTGTGTGTGTGTGTGTGTGCGCGCGTGCGTGCGTGTGTGTGCGCGCGCATTTATCATGGGGTCGCGGGCTAAAAAGTTTGGGAACCCCTGGTCTAGAGTGTGTCCACCTTTGTGTGTGGGTCCATGTACATGCTGAATCGACAGGTTAAAAAAAAGCCTCCAGATCTGAATTTAAAAAAATCTCAAACATGCTACGAATCCTGATCTGAATCAACCGAGTCGCGAACATGCTCCGAAGTGCCGATCTGAATCAACCGAGTCACGAACAGGCTCCGAAGTGCCGATCTGAATCAACCGAGTCGCGAACAGACTCCGAAGTGCCGATCTGAATCAACCGAGTCGCGAACAGGCTCCGAAGTCCCGATCTGAATCAACCGAGTCGCGAACATGCTCCGAAGTGCCGATCTGAATCAACCGAGTCGCGAACATGCTCCGAAGTGCCGATCTGAATCAACCGAGTCAAGAACAGGCTCCGAAGTGCCGATCTGAATCAACCGAGTCACGAACAGGCTCCGAAGTGCCGATCTGAATCAACCGAGTCGCGAACAGACTCCGAAGTGCCGATCTGAATCAACCGAGTCACGAACAGGCTCCGAAGTGCCGATCTGAATCAACCGAGTCGCGAACAGGCTCCGAAGTCCCGATCTGAATCAACCGAGTCGCGAACATGCTCCGAAGTGCCGATCTGAATCAACCGAGTCGCGAACAGGCTCCGAAGTCCCGATCTGAATCAACCGAGTCGCGAACATGCTCCGAAGTGCCGATCTGAATCAACCGAGTTGCGAACAATATATATATATATATATATATATATATATATATATATATATATATATATATATATATATATATATATATATATATATATATATATATATATATATATGTATATGTATATATATATATGTATATGTATATATATATATTCTAAGTAAACAACAATAGCCCAAGTTTAGTAAACATTTTTTATTGAGACTATAAAAAATTATTCTGCATCTATTTTTAGGTGTGCCGGCTGCCACTGTGGGTGGCACAGGCACACCCTGGCACACCCGTGGCTACACAAAGGAAAGCAATGCTTTTTAAAATGTGCATTTAAAAATATTTAATTTACCATTTTATTGTTTTATTAAAAAACATTTTTGCAATTAAATATACAGTTTAATTATTTTATTTTATTTAACTACATTTTAAAACATGCATGCATGTACAGTTTTAAATGACTACTAATATGTGCATTAAAAATATATATATTTTCAATTATTAAAGTAATAACTTATTCCTTCATTTTTTATTTTTCAAGTGTCACTCCCAATCCTCAAATTATTTTTGGCAGCACACTGAAAATAATTTAATGTATATTATTAACTTTAAAAAACAAAGAAATACCAAATAACACATTGAATAAAATTAAGTTTTGTAAGTTTTTTACAGTGTAATGTCCAAGTTCAGTGCAGTGGATTGTGGGATACAGTAGTGATCAGTTTTATACTGCACGGGTTACTATGGCACTCGCTGAATTAAACATGCAACATAGTGTGTCATGTGACAGCGATGTAGCACACTACTTTTTGAAACATTTATTGTTGCATTCAGCAAACTACTTCACATACTATTTTTAAAAAGCTATTCAACATCACATCATCACTCTAAAGTGAATATGATGCTTGGATCAGAGTGCCCATCAAAAATCTCAGCTGAGTGTTTTAATGGCCAGATTTCTGATTATTAGATTGCTGTAGAGATGTGATACGTGCTTCTGCTCCATCTGATGGCATGCACTCACCTCTGATAGATGCAATAAACAGCTTTTTCCCATTTAATCGCTCTGCATATTGCATTACCATTTCCACACAATGTTTTCAACCTCCCTAAAGGAACATTTTCATCACGTAACCTGCTTTAAATGTTTCAGATCTCATCCGACCCACTTTTGACCCCTGATTTATTCCGATCATTTATAATAATCCTCAGTGGCTCTGATCCGACCTTTAAAGTCAGTAAAAGGTCACGCTGATCGATGCAGAACATGAGCGGTGTCACACATCTGACCTCTCAGAAAATATCTCCCACTCGAACCATCAATGAGGGAGATCGCATGATAAAAGTGTTATTTATTCTGCCATCATCCATTGATGAAAAATGGAAGAAGCGGCAGAGGACATGTGTGGAATGGAATAATGCTGCTGCTTATGACTGAGAAAATATAATATAATATAATATAATATAATATAATATAATATAATATAATATAATATAATATAATATAATATAATATAATATAATATAATATAATGGTCATTTTGATGGGATGCATTGAACAGAACCAGGGTTTACAATGATTATTATGACACATAATGATAATGCATATTTAATATTTTATTCTGCTTGTAAATGAGAGCCCTGGTGAATCATTCAGTATTGATAGTGAATATGAATAATGCTATTTGTTATTTTGCATTTCTAATTTTGCACAAAAATGTCTCTTTTGGGGGACAATCAGTCACGAAGGACATGTTAAAACCATTGATTGGTTTCCTGTTTGCTTCATTTTTCATGTTAGAAATAGGAATGGAAGGTCAAGTTAAGTGCTGCATTGTTTGCTTCAAATCAACAAACTTGGAACGCAACAAAAAGAAAGAAAAAGAAAACAAGTGTTCAAGTTCAGATCATTCTCATTAGTGATTCTTCCTTTGACTTTGGGCTCCTATAATTGTGTTCGATCTGGTTCACTGGACCCAATAATAATGTATTATTGATGATGACAGTCTTTATGATGGCTCTTCTTAATGGAGCGGGAAGGTAAATGTCCACCAAGGGTCCCAAAGCAACTTTACATGACTTCAAATGATCTCAGAATGAAGCAGGAATTATGGATTCTGCAATAAAGTTCTTTCTGCATTAGCCTGAAAGCAAAATAAACACAGAAAACTCAATATGCATAATCATAATTTGTCATAATCATTGTCACCACGGGTCCTGTCCAAAGCATTGGATCAAAACATGATATTTTATCATGTAGGTGGCTATATCAGAGTGAAGGCCTTGAAGGGCCTTCTA
Organism: Carassius auratus; assembly: GCF_003368295.1. Lineage (NCBI taxonomy): Eukaryota > Metazoa > Chordata > Actinopteri > Cypriniformes > Cyprinidae > Carassius > Carassius auratus. The sequence goes on along the minus strand of NW_020526534.1, from coordinate 74,537 downwards.
GCAAACAGATATATATTCAAAGAATGCTTTGATAATCTTCCCACGAAGTTCTGAAAAAGTTATATAAATGTTCTCTGAACATTCTACGTTTAAATGGTTATGTGGATATTAATGAAACATTCCATTTCATAATTTTTGCGAACATTATAGGAATGTTAGTGTTGAACGTTCTCAGAACGTTATGAAACATGTAGTAACATTTAAAAACTGTTAGTTGAACGTCTAGCCAAAACATTTCATAGATAAAATATTCCATGAATGATGTATTAACGACATATTTGTGCTAATGTTTTGAGAACATTATTAAAGGTCAGATGACTTTAAATGAAGACTCTATTAACATTACTGGAAGAATGATTGTTTAAAACCTTCTGAAAAAAGAAGAGCTGTAAATTTGTTTGTTTCTTCACAGGAACATTGTATCACTTGCTCACCAGTGGATCCTCTGTAGTGAATGGGTGCCGTCAGAATGAGAACATCTGATAAAAACAGCACAATAATCCACAAGTAATCCACACACCACTCCAGTCCATCAGTTATCATCTTTTAAAGCCAAAAGCTGTGTGTTTGTAAGAAACAAAACAATCATTAAGACATTCCAACATTGCTTCTTGTTAAATTGTGAGTCCAAAATCCATTATAACGCTTCCTCCAGTGAAAAAGCCAACCATCTGTTGTCCTGTCACATCAGAATCCACCAACATATTTGTTTTGGCTTGTAAACAGCGTTTGATCTGTGCAGATTTCTCTCCTGATTCACGGTGAGATGACTTTTTCACTGGAAAAAGCAATAGGACTTGTTTGAAGTTAAAATGTCTTATTGTTTCTTATAAAATAGTAGCTTTTTCATAAATCATTGAAGGACTGGAGTGATGTAGATTACCTGTGGATTATTGTGATGTTTTTATGAGCTGTTTGAACTCTCATTCTGACGGCACCCATTCACTGCAGAAGATACTCTTCTGAGCAAGTGATGCAATGCTACATTTCTCCAAATCTGATGGAGAAACAATTCATATACATCCTGAATGGCACGAGAGTGAGGATATTTTTGTGTGAGCTACTGTAATCCTTTAGGGCATTGCTAGATGTTTGCTTACAGAGTCAAAGTCGAAAGAGTTGCGCCACAAGTCTCAAAAATCCCCAAGGATGAGCAGTCATAACACGGCTAGATATCCAAGAACATAGAAAAAACATTCCTTCCGCTCTCTCCAAACGTTCCCTGGAGACTGTTCCCTCTCACGCTTAAAAAGGATATTGAACTAAACTTAGACGCTTCATTATAAAGTCCAAAAAATAGTCATGCTTATGTGGCAATTAGAGCCGCTGGATAGCACAATTACCCATCTTTTCCACATTAGGATTTAATCTCTCCCTCCTCTGAGCCTGGCTCCGGAGAGCCACACATCATTTAACACTCCTGTCAGACGCAGGAAGAAGCGGGGAGCTCCAGTCTCTCCTCACAATCACTGGCTGATTGGCCCCCTGTGATGCGGCTCTTAAAATGGAAATCACAGTACAAATAATTCATGCTTTGTCTCACCTACAGAACACATGGCCAGGCGTTTGTGACACCTGTCGAAGTTTAGACCACGGAGGGGATGTTAGAATACATTATTGTGTTTACAACTGATTTTGACCATCAAGAATCAAGAAATGATGCTTACAAGGAAAGTGAGATCAAATGCATTGTGGGATAGTGTGCAGTATTGTGCCAAGGTCATCTGTATTTCTATTAAAAATACACTGTAAATATCAAATATTGGAGTACGTTTTACAAGTAGGCTAAATACTTTTTCAGACGTGTTACTCCAAAAGTTTGTTTAGTTCGATTTTAATTGTAATGTTCGTGAAATTTAATCCATTGCTGAATGAACCTTTTTCAAAGTAAATCTTCCACCATTTTTTAAGTTTCTCCGAAGTGCCGATCTGAATCAACCGAGTCGCGAACAGCCTCCGAAGTGCCGATCTGAATCAACCGAGTCGCGAACATGCTCCGAAGTGCCGATCTGAATCAACGGAGTCGCGAACATGCTCCGAAGTCCCGATCTGAATCAACCGAGTCGCGAACATGCTCCGAAGTGCCGATCTGAATCAACCGAGTCGCGAACATGCTCCGAAGTGCCGATCTGAATCAACGGAGTCGCGAACATGCTCCGAAGTCCCGATCTGAATCAACGGAGTCGCGAACAGGCTCCGAAGTGCCGATCTGAATCAACCGAGTCGCGAACATGCTCCGAAGTGCCGATCTGAATCAACCGAGTCGCGGACAGGCTCCGAAGTGCCGATCTGAATCAACGGAGTCGCGAACATGCTCCGAAGTCCCGATCTGAATCAACCGAGTCGCGGACAGGCTCCGAAGTGCCGATCTGAATCAACCGAGTCGCGAACAAAAATATATATATATATTCTAAGTAAACAACAATAGCCCAAGTTTAGTAAACATTTTTTATTGAGACTATAAAAAATAATTCTGCAAATATTTTTAGCTGCCACTGTGGGAGGCACAGGCACACCCTGGCACACCCGTGGCTACGCCACTGCTGGCAAATATATGTAAAAATTGTTACATATTTTTCCTTTAAAACAACATGGAATGACAATATTCAAAATATACAATACCAGATTTAGTTTAATGCAGACAAAAAGAGTAATAAGCATAAAAAGCTGAATTTTTAACTTGACAAGATTAATATATATTTTTTGTATTGTTAGTAGGATGCTACAGTATGAATATTAAGCATTTTTTTACGGTTTCATAGTTAGTTTTAGTATTTTTGTGTGTGTGTGTTAGACATTTGTATTAGTTTTATTTATATTATTATTTTAAGAAAATAAATGTCTATGTAGTGTTTATAAATTTTCTATTTCAGTTTTAGCTATTTTAGCACATAAAGTTAAACAAAAAAAAAAACCGTTGCCTTCTTTAAGTTTTGTATATTTTATTTCAGTTAACGTTCATTTTATTTCAAATGTTGAAATATATATATATATATATTTTATGGTTTTAGTTTTAGTTAACTACAGTAAGCTTGTTTCTGCCGCTGAATAAAAGAGAAAAAAACAAGTTAATTGTGACTTTTTACCTAACAGTTCAGACTTTTTTCTCGTAATTGCAAGTTATAAAGTCACAGTTGCATGATATAAAGTCAGAACTGCAAAATATAAACTCGCAATTATGAGAAATAAAGTCAGAATTGTGACGTAATAGCTCGATAATCGGTTCTTTTTATTTATTCAGTGGCAGAAATGGGCTTCAGTATAACTGATTAATGCATGCAAATTTTAATGTGACTGTGTGCAGATTATACTGTGCATGAGGATCTGGACTGACCCAGCAGCTGAAGGCTGATAAATTGTTTGAATTGTGCAGTTGAAGCCTGTTTCCATCCGTCATCTGGACGTTCTGTCATTTGTTTGTGGGAGGAACACACAGCGTCAGTGTTTAGGGAAAGGCAATGGAGAGATAAATGGAGCTGACAGCGCGGAGGTGAAAAAGCACTGGGGGATAAATGAGGCTGATGCATTCTTTTCCAGGTCTGTCTGAATTCAATCAGCCGGACAGAGCTGGACGCTTCAGTCACATGATGAAGCAGTTGGTCTGGATGATGTTATAGTTATTGATCACGAAGCTTCCCAGCATGACAAATCAATCCAGTCCAGACCTGAGACGTTATAAGCCTCACTACCTGTCATTATCTCTGCTATATGCTCTTAAAGGAATAGTTCATGCAGAAATGAAAAATCTGTCGTCATTTACTCAACCTTCCTATATGGGAAATGCCAAAAGAATAGAAATAATAGAGAGAGAGAGAGAGAGAGAGAGAGAGAGAGAGAGAGAGAGAGAAATGTTGCCCATTTTTAAATGTATTTAAAGTCTAATTAATTTGGATTTTCCCGTAAAAAATAATTTAACATTTACATAACAAAGCATGGCCAAAATATATTTCATAGATAGATACAAATGATAAATCTAATGTAGATCACAGAATTAAAAGTGGTCTAAATAAGTTTTAGTTTCTTATAATTTGTCATATATTTTTGGAATTAGGATATATTTACAGAATATATTTAAAAAAATTTAAAAATCGATATGGTCTTGTGCATGTATTATCAAAGCCTTTCTTATATATGAACATTTATTTATTGGACTGAACACATTTATTCTCTTCGCCCATTTTTTATTCTGATCTGATGTGTACTCTGTAGTTTGACTCTCTATGTGTCTCTTTGCACTTTCGCAGGCATATATATATATATATATATATATATATATATATATATATATATATATATATATATATATGTGTGTGTGTGTGTGTGTCTGTGTTTCATACAAAATATGTATTGCTAATCAGATTGATAATATTTTTGCATAAATATATTCTTGAGAAGTTTTAGTTACTTATATTTCAACATCATTTTTGGATATTTTTATATAGCAGACATTATTATTGCTCATATTGTTAAGGATTTGAACAAACGTTTTGAGTTTTAATTATTTAATCATTTAATTTATTTAATTATAATACGTTTTTTTAATCTATTGAATTATACGCTCAGAAATATTTGAACTAAATGTAAAATATTTACCTTAATTAAATATTTAGCTATTTGAATTGCATATACAATTTAGATGAAAGAGTTTTAACATAAACTAATACACATAATGTAATGCATATTTGCCAGCCATACATAAGATTTCAGCATATTATTAATATCTTTTTGTTTTCTTTACATTTCTAAACATTAAAAAAAAAAAATCGCATTTATTTAAATTGCGACATTTATTCATTTCTAACATATGAACATGGTTTAAATATAGCTGGAACAAGCAATGGACAATTATTTAAAATGATATCAAATCAAATTTATTAATGATAAACTTGGTTATTGTTTATTAACAGCACATTTAGTCTATTAGTACTATTACAGAAATCCGACCCGTTTCCAAATATGCATCACATTAGGTTTGTTAGTTTGCTTAACTGTGGTGCTGGAGGATCCGCTGGGCTTTGACAGATGGTTCTCGACTGGTTTTGATAAAAGACTGATAAAGCTCATGGTCTCTGCAGGAAGAGCATCATCTGTCACCGATCCTCTGAGGAGCAGATGAGGTGAAATATTACTGCACTTTCAAAGCTCAGAAGACCCATCTCACTTATGTTAACCAGTAACACAATCCTCTAGTTTATGTGCTTGCTAATGCTAGTTATGGCAAACGGGGCAGCAAACTTAATCTAGAAAGCATTTTATTGGAGAAAAATTTGAGTTCCACCCTGGAGGGACTGGTTATTTACAAGTGAGCAGACGCAAGGAAATCAGCCCAGGGAAGCTTGACTGTACTCCTGCAGTCAGTGAAGAAGTGCTCCATATGGGTGTTCCTCAGTGAAAGACTGTTTGTGGACCAGTAAGAAGAAAGTATTCTGAATAGGCGAGAATCAGTATACAGTATGCAGCGATTTGCCTGTGGAGGATCCATAACAGCAAACTCCTTCCAGTCACTCTCTGGCAAAGAAACAAAACCACAAGTGTTTGCTTCAGTCTGTTTCAGGTTTAAATCCATGTCTAGGAAATTGACTGTGATTGCTCCTCCGCTGGTTTGTGTGTGTTGCCAGGGGCGACATATGATGAGCTGCTGGCAACTCACCACTATATATATATATATAAATATAAATATATAAATCTATACACACACACACACTCACACACACACACACACACACACACACACACACACACACACACACACATTTTTTGTATGTTCTGTTTTGATTTTATTTAAAATGTTAATAATTTTGTAAAGTAAACTTAATAAATATATATTTATAAATTAAAAAATATATAATCATTTTAATCCGTTTTTGCCATTTTTGTGTGGATTTTAAAATATAGGTTTTTATTTTGTGTATTTTCTGTTTTCATTTTCATTTTACTAAAATTTTTTATAATTTTGTAGTTTATTTTGTCACTTTTTTTACATCTATTTTATTTTATTTTATTTCAGTTACAGTTTAAATTTTTCTTAGCTTTAGTTTAGTTTACTTTGGCAGCTAACTTGCATAATATATATATTTTTTATTTATATTTGGATATTTGATATTTTATTTTAGTTTATTTTGAGAAAGAAAAAAAACTTTTATGGGTTTAGTTTTGGGTAACTAAGCCTGGCTCAATCATGTGAGCAATCAAACAAACAGATCAATGTCTAAAAACTGAATAGAGCAAATTAAAAGTGATTTAATGTTTTTCATGGTTTTCTCTCCATATTAAATGACAAACAAGACACTATTTTATTCTCCAGAACATCACAGCTGTAAATGAGAGCAGAGGACGAGCGGAGAGATCAGTTCATGTGTGCTTCATTATGGTCGCTGACGTCCTTCCCCAGTTTTCACATTCATAAAACATATAAAACATTCAGACTTCATGGGGCTCGAGGATGGATGTGACTTCTGTTTTCCAATTAAATGTGTATTTCTATTCTGTTCTGACAGAAAGGTATCTCCTCCAACAGGCCTTTCTGTCAGCATTCAGTTACTCACACCTCAAATGTATTAAACATAAGACGCAAATGTGAAGAATAATAGCACTAAATTAGATGAAGGAGACTTGTGGAAAGCAGCCGAGAGCAAACATGCTGGTTTGAGATGTTTATGATCTCATTACAGCGAGAGAAGCCTCTGTTTTATCTGTCTCTAATAGATTTCCTTGTGCTCTTTGAGCCGGTGTTTGATTGTGCCCCGCGGTCTCGCGCTCATCATCGCATTTGTTTGACTTGTGTGGATAGGGACGTGATGATTATATTTCATGGAAATTACCAGTGCGTCTACAGGAGTCGTATGATGAAGTCACACATTTACATTTAATAATTCAACAGACATTTTTATCCAACGTGACATACCAATGAAGAAAAACACAAGGGATTTATCATAGAAGAGCATTAGTGTAAGCAGTGTATTTAGTGCTTCTGGTCAGCTAGAGAAAATGTGATGGTTGCTGGATGAGTGTATAATGTATTTAATATATATTCTACA
>NW_020526534.1:25000-62500 GCF_003368295.1 Carassius auratus | reverse complement strand
TCTAAAATGTTACCATGGAGCAAAATGTATATTGAAAATAGCAGAGGACCTAGGACGGATCTTTGTGGCACTCCATATTTTTCTGATGATAAATGAGATGACTCCCCATTTAAATAAACAAATTGGTAGCGATAGGACAGGTAGGATCTAAACCATCTTAGAGCCTGCCCTTGAATACCTATATAATTTTGTAATCGATCTATGAGTATGTCATGATCTATGGTGTCGAACGTAGCACTAAGATCAAGTAAAACTAGTAAAACTATGAGATGCAGCCTTGATCTGACGCAAGAAGCAGATAATTTGTAATTTTAACAAGTGCAGTTCCTGTGCTATGGTGGGGCCTGAAACCTGACTGAAATTCTTCATACAGATCTTTTTTTTTTTGCAGGAAGGTGCTCAATTGAGCAGACACAACTTTTTCTAAAATTGTAAACATAAATGGAAGATTTGAAATAGGCCTATAATTTGCCAGTTCACTAGGATCTTTTGTGGTTTGTTAATAAGAGGCTTGATAACCGCCAGCTTAAATGGTTTTGGGACATGACCTAAAGATAACGATGAGTTCATAATATTGAGAAGCGGTTCTTCGGCTACAGGTAACAGCTATTTCAGTCTAATAAACATGTTGTTGGTTTAGATACAGTGATAAGTTTATTTAGCTCTTCCTGTCCTATATTTGTAAAGCACTGCAGTTTATCTTTGGGTGCGATGGATGAAACTGAAGCGTTAGATGCTGTAGAATCTACATTCGCTATTGTATTTCTAATGTTATCTATTTTATCAGTGAAGAAATTCATAAAGTCATTACTATTTAACGTTGGTGGAATATTTGAATCAGGTGGCGTCTGGTAATTTGTTAACTTAGCCACTGTGCTAAATAAAAACCTTGGATTGTTTTGGTTATTTTCAATGAGTTTGTGTATATGCTCTGCCCTAGCAGTTTTTAGAGCCTGTCTATAGCTGGACATACTGTTTTTCCATGCAATTCTAAAAACTTCCAAGTTAGTTTTTCTCCATTTGCGTTCAAGACTACGAGTTTCTTTCTTAAAAGAGTGAGTATTACTGTTATTCCATGGCACAGTACGTTTTTCTCTAACCTTTTTCAATTTGATGGGGGCAACAGCTTCTAATGTATTAGATAAAATAGTGCTCATTTTGCCATTCATTTCCTCTAGTTCATGTGTATTTTTGGGTACAAATAGCAGTTGAGATAGATCAGGCAGGTTATTTGCGAATCTTTCTTTGGTGGCTGGAACAATAGTTCTGCCCAGACGGTAACGCTGAGACATATAGTTAATATCAGTTATACGCAGCATGCACGATACAAGGAAATGGTCTGTAATATCATCACTTTGAGGTACGATATCTAGATCAGTAAGATCGATTCCATGAGATATAGTTAAATCTAGTGTATGATTAAAACGATGAGTGGGCCCGGTGACATTTTGCTTGACTCCAAATGAGTTTATTAGGTCAGTAAATGCAAGTCCTAATGCATCATATTGTATTATCAACGTGAATATTAAAATCTCCCATGATTAGCACCTTATCAACTGTAACTAGAAGGTCTGAGAGGAAATCTGCAAATTCTTTTAGGAATTCTGTATACGGCCCTGGTGGTCTATACACAGTAGCCAGAGCAAGAGATACATTAGATTTCTTTTGCATGTCTGACAGTGTAACATTTAGCAGAAGTATTTCAAAAGAGTTAAACCTGTATCCTGTTTTCTGGGTAACATTGAGAATATCATTATATATTGTTGACCAGTCTGACGGGGCTCATGCTTATAACAGTAGTTTGGTGGAGTAGACTCATTTAGACCAAAATAATCATTTGGTTTTAGGCAGGTTTCAGTCAAGCAGAGTAAATCAAAACTATCATCATTTCATTTACAGTAACTGCTTTGGGTGTGAGTGATCTAATGTTTATGAGTCCAAACTTTAAAAAATATTTGTTGTTCATTTATTTACAATTTTTCTGGTTTAATCATGATTTTTCTAGATCCTGCATTAAATTGATATTTTGTCCCTGGTTTTCATTTCAGAATTATGTTCACCTTAGGTTAATGTAATTAAAATTCAAGTTTGCCAGGATTTATTATTTCTGTGTATTTTATGATCAAAATAATTTAATTAAAAATATGTCATAATTAAATAAAGCAATGGATAAATAAAATAATGGCTGATCTCAATATATAGAGAAGTGACTATGCTTTAATACGGAGTTATATATATGCAGTTTATTTAAAGTGACAGTTTACACAATATACTCAAACCTCACTGAAAATCAACTTTTGTCAATCAGGCCAATCAAAAAAATGCCCACATATTGTACAATTAACCATCCAAGTCAATATCACTAATTTCGAAAGCATAACTTAGAATATATATATATTTTTTTTTTGTTCGCGACTCCGTTGATTCAGATCGGCACTTCGGAGCCTGTTCGCGACTCGGTTGATTCAGATCGGCACTTCGGAGCCTGTTCGCGACTCGGTTGATTCAGATCGGCACTTCGGAGCCTGTTCGCGACTCGGTTGATTCAGATCGGCACTTCGGAGCCTGTTCGCGACTCGGTTGATTCAGATCGGCACTTCGGAGCCTGTTCGCGACTCGGTTGATTCAGATCGGCACTTCGGAGCCTGTTCGCGACTCGGTTGATTCAGATCGGCACTTCGGGGCATGTTCGCGACTCGGTTGATTCAGATCGGCACTTCGGAGCATGTTTGAGATTTTTTTTTATTCAGATCTGGACATCGAAGCAGGAAGTGTTTGTCAAACAGTTAATTGGTGATAAATGAATATTTGGATTTGAGGCTTTTTTTTACCTGTCGATTCAGCATGTACATGGACCCACACACAAAGGTGGACACACTCTAGACGGGTGTGCCAGGTAGGGTGACCACCCGTCCTGCGTAGCGCGTGCGCGTACAGCGTTTGAAGCCCAATACGTGCCTCCCACAAATTGAGACTGTGTCACGCATAATCAATGCTTGCTCAAAAAAAGTTGGTCGCTATATCTGGAGTCACCAACCCGTCGATCGCGGTCGACAAGTCGATCTTGGAAGCATTTTAAGTCGATCGCGAAGATTTTTCAAAATCTGAGAAAAAAAGGTGCGAGCCTCCGCTGACTGCGCGCGCACCTCCCGAAACAGACGAGACATTTATACTTGACACAACTGTTTTAGACTGAAAACCAGACCATACAACTGATTTAGACGTGGGTGCCGGTGTGATGAGATGTACTAATATCCGTCTGCTCGGGCATGATTGTTTTAGGCCTGTAATTGATTGATTATTGAGGTAATAGGGATGGCACGGTTCGCTGAAATAAAAAAAACAAACAGTTCGGTTCACCACACACGGTTCGGCACGCGCTTCAACTTAAATCTGACAAAGCATCTGTAATATCATCTGTAATATGGCTTGCTATAAATGGCACGTAATAAAACAGGGTTCAGCTAATAAATGTTTCTGTTGATGCATGCGCATTCTGGCTTCCCAGACATTACAAAAACAAAAAAAAAAGGTCTATATTGAGCAACTACAATTCATTTTAATCCATTAATTATATATTATAATTTATTTAAAGGGAATAAATTGTAATGAAAAAAAAACTAAATGAAATGGCTAAAGTTCAAAATGATCCTATTTGGAAAAAAATTATTACATTTAACAATTAACTACATTTTGACACGACCTGCAAATTAACACTAGGAGTATGGTTGGACAGAAGCAGTGTCAGCACAAAATACTATCCCATAATTTTGCACAGTAATCTGACAATAAATGTGGCACACCCAGATTTTCATATGCACACCCAGAGTCTCTTTTCTGGCTACACTACTGGTTCTGAAGAAGGTTTCAAAACATTGTGTTTCTGCAGAACAGAGTGACAGGACTGTGCTTAAAAAAAAAATCTGACGAATTACAATTACGAAAGAAAAAAAAAGATGAATAATAGATTTTTTTCATTACCAGGCAAAGACATCCGCAAAAGTTAATAAAGATTCCCCGTGTCTTAAAATGGCCCAGAGAAGCAGACTATTCCCGGCGATCCATCATGGGCTCCTCTGAAGACCCCAGCACATCCTCTCTCTCGCTCATGTCAGGTCAGACTCAACACCACACATATCTGCCCTAAAGCAAGATTCTGGGTTCATTTACATGTGAAGCTCGATTGACAGCATTCTGTAAATTTGTTTAAAAAATAACAGCACTAACCTTTGCATTAATATATTTCCAATGGAAGCAAGCAGGAAAGCACTGCAGAATAAAAGTGTAGTTTTAACCATGACTCTGATGTGAACATGTTAAAATAACATTGAAATGTGCATGCTGGCATGAGATTTGTTTGCTGAATCACTTCCCATTGCAAAAAAAGTATTTACTAAAGTAATTTTGAGCGTAGGTCGTCACATGTGCTGGTGAGCATCGTGGCCCATGTGTCTGCTAGACTTTAATCATCTACGAAGCAAAGTGAGTCATTTCAGACCATCTGCTCCTGTCTCACCTCACTGGAGACACATACATAGCATCTTACAGTATTTCACAACTGCTAAAACACTAAACCCCATTCTCTGAACCCAATGCTCAGTGGCCTAAACCCATTAGTCGAATCAGTCACTTAGTAGGCAAAATCTTAAACAAGTTCAGACACTGTTTGCAAATCTCATCCACTCTTTTTGCAAAACTTTATACCAATTCTTACTCACTAAAACACATTTTGCCCCGTGTTGCAAAATGGTAAATACATGTGGCAAAAGTTAAACACAACTACAACACAGTTGTCATCATTTACAAACAACAATTGTTCACACTTGTTTCTAATGATTTGACCAAATCAGTTGTCTAGAATATAAGCCAGTACAGGTGGCCCAGGTCCGTTGAGTGTTGATACCACGATGGATGGATACAATGTGAGAGGAAGAGGAGGAAAAGGAAGAAGAGTTTGTGTAAGAGGTGGTGGACGAGGAGGAAGAGTACAAGGTAAACTGTGGCCACCATAATCAGGACATTCACAGAAGAGAACAGGTAAATGTATTGTTTTTCTAATCTGACATTTGATATAGCACATCAGTTTGTCAATAGAAAGGGGAGTGTGGTAAAAAAAAAAAAAATAGAATACAATTTACATATGAATCTGATGTCCATTACTTTTGTTTATGTATGTATACATTTATAAGAGCATTTCCCCTTTTAGTAGAATTGCAAGACTAACAAATGAGGGTGGAAGGACTCCTTCATTCTCCCAACAGCAAGAGGCTCTCATTGTTGATATGGTCCATCAAAACAATGTCATCCGACTGCGTGAAATACAGCAAATACTTGCAAAGACAATGTAAAGTTTGAAGCTATCAACAGTGTCAGCCTTTCTACCATTTCCCGTGGCTCTCCACCGTCGGGATGCTGAGGCAGGATGAGTCTCTCTTTGACTTTGATTTTGCATATGCACAATGTTTTGTGTAATACACTTTGCATTTAGAGTTGTGTTTGTTCTTTGAGCTTACTTTATTTTTATGCTGAAAATACAGAGATTCTATACTGTATTACTTGCAGTACTTACAGTATGTAATATATTTGCTGTACTGAGTTGTGAATTATTTACTTTTATTAATGGTAAAATTGTTTTCTATATGCAATAATATATATATATATATATATATATATATATATATATATATATATATATATATATAGCTACATGCCCTGGACGCTGTGTTGTAAATTTTGTGATGTAGTGTCTAATGAATGCTGATGAGTGTTTATATATTGACTGGCTATGTTTAGGTTTTGAAAACATTCTTTGATTTTGAGCACAGATCAAATGGTTTTAAAGCAAGTGTTTGATTTTGCCAGAAGAGTCAAGGGTTTTGTGAATGTAGTTTAAAGACTGGGTTTTGTGTTTTAAGTTTTGAGAATATGGGTGAAGGTTTCAAGAAATGTGTTTTAGCAATTGTGAAATACTGTAAGAGAGAGAGTGAGAGTGTGAGAGAGAGAGGGAGAGTGAGAGAGAGGGAGAGTGAGAGAGTGTGAGTGTGAACGAGTGAGAGAGAGAGTGTGTGAGAGTGAGAGAGTGTGTGTGTGAGAGAGAGTGAGAGAGTGTGACAGAGAGAGAGTAAGAGTGAGAGAGAGTGCAATAGAGAGTGTAAGAGAGAGTGTGTGTGAGTGAGAGTGTGTGTGTGTGTGAGAGAGAGTGAAAGTGTGAGAGAGAGAGAGTTAGATAGATAGAGGGAGAGTGAGAGAGTGTGAGTGCGATAGAGAGAGTGAGAGAGAGAGTGTGTGTGAGTGAGAGAGTGAGAGTGTGTGTGTGTGTGAGAGAGTGAGAGAGTGTGAGTGTGATAGAGAGAGTGAGAGAGAGAGTGTGTGTGAGTGAGATAGACAGAGAGTGAGAGAGAGAGAGAAATTGTGTGTGAGAGAGAGTGAGATAGAGGGAGAGTGAGAGAGATAGAGAGTGAGAGAGTGTGTGTGTGAGAGAGTGAGAGTGTGTGAGAGAGAGTGAGAGAGAGGGAGAGAGTGTGAGTGAGAGAGTGCCTATACATAATTATATATTTTTAATTATTAGAAAAGTATATACACTTTCATATATTGTACTATATAAAAAAAGAAACAAAAGTGAAATCTTATTAGTTTTATTTTATTTATTGGAAAGTTTTAGCTTTTTATTAGTATTTTCAGTTTTAAATATAATATGCTACTACTAATTTTACTTACAAAAAAAGTAAATTCCATAGTAAATATGACTGCACATAAATATGGTTGTCAATCAATACTGTAGGACTGTCCCCTGGTCTCCTTGTTTGAAAAGCTTGATGTTGGGAAGTCGTGGCCTAATGGTTAGAGGGTTGGACTCCCAATCGAAGGGTTGTGGGTTCTAGTCTCGGTCTGGACGGAATTGTGGGTGGGGGGAGTGCATGTACAGTTCTCTCTCCACCTTCAATACCACGACTTAGGTGCCCTTGAGCAAGGCATCGAACCCCCAACTGCTCCCCGGGCGCCGCAGCATAAATGGCTGCCCACTGCTCCGGGTGTGTGCTCACAGTGTGTGTGTGTGTTCACTGCTCTGTGTGTGTGCATTTCGGATGGGTTAAATGCAGAGCACAAATTCTGAGTATGGGTCACCATACTTGGCTGAATGTCACGTCACTTTTCACTTTTATGGATATTTACTGTCAGTAATTCTAAATAAAGCAGTCGGCTTCATAAGCTCTAATTAGCAGCAGATCAGAAATCAGTTTAGGCGTAAAGTGGAGTTTAATGTTTGTCCCTGTGTCTCAGAGTTTATGACGGAGCCATGAGACGGAAGCTGGTTTTATGAGGCTCTAATTAATTAGATAAAAGAGAAGTTTACAGTCTCTCATTGAGGATAATGCAGCTTCAGTAACAACAGTCCTGCAGATCCTAACAGATGATCAATGCATTCATTCAACACTGAACCGAGCCACAAGCTTTTCATATGGATGCTGAGAAACAGCAAATCAGCACATGTGAAACAACACCGTCAGCATTAGACCCCATTCACTTTTATTGGGGGACTGAAAAAGTCTGTCAGAGGTGGAACAAGTTGAAAACCGCAGTCCATTTTTAATATCTATGCATGAAATGATGACAGCTTCAGTGAAAGCAGGCTTCCCTCTATCCAGCAGATGGCGCTCTTGATCACTAAATAAACTACAGTTGTGAACTTTAGAGTTTGTGCTTGTACTGTACAGAGAACTATATGAACAACAACAAAAGTGATCTCAGAAGAACTGTCCATCTTATCATCATAATGCCCCTTTCAGAGTCCAAAATATGAATCCTGATCAACTGTGCCAGAATTGTGTTTTGCTCAATTAACACAAAAAGTTATACTCCAAAAACCCACTTACTGTAGCTGTGCTAGTATCTTTGACCAAAACTGTATTTGGATGACAAACGTCAAAAGAAATACATGTGTGAAGAATCCAAAAACAATCTCAGACTGTTATATTTGGCATAAATTCTTTAAAGGTGCATTCAATACAGTGTTTTTTCAGTTTGTCTACATTTTCAGGCATATGTACAGGATTTATATACAGTTCTCATAGAAAATAAAACTAATACAAAATAATGAGCTTTTGTACAGAATCAAAAGGAACTATATACATCTCTTGTAAATGACAAGGCATATAGTAGCTTAGACTGCAAGGAGTTTCTCTCCTGTTTTACATTACGTGCTTCAGTAACATCCATCTGCTTTCCGTACAGGAAAAGAGCCACGTTTGAGCCCAGAGTCAGCACACACTCCACTACGACGGAAACATGAGAAGACTACGCCGTTTTCAGTATTTCTGTGTTTGCTCTATGACCTTCAGCTAAAGTGAAATGTGAACTTGTAAACTAAAGATGGTTATAAAGTGAATCTCATCAAACCTGTCAAGACCACAAATATTTCACCCCAAAATCAAAAGAACAAGGAATTATTTTTATTCATTTGTCAAAAAAAAAAAAAAGAAAAAAAAAATATATATATGCATGCATGTCTCAAATTTTAATTTCTAGGTGATTAAACATAAATATTTTACATTTAAAATGTTACATTTTATGTAAAAAAAAAATATATAAAAAATAACATTTAAATGTTTATTGTTTAATAAAAAAAAATTTTTTAAATACATTTTAAAATGTACATTATTTTATCCACTTCAGAAATATCTGTGAATAAGATTTCTGTAATTAGTATAAGATTTTTTTTCCACTTTACAGTAATGGATTTTCATGAAAAAAATATAAAAATGCATTTATTGTTTTAATTTAATTTTTATTAAGATATGAAATATGACGTAATTTTCACCACAAATTCTAAATAAAAAATAAAAAATTATATTTTTTGCATGAAGAAAATGTATTTCTTTTTTCAGCATAAATTTTCATGACAATTAAATATTATTTATAACTGTAAAATAAAATACAAATGAAATTGGCTTATATTTATTCCAAATATAATTCTTTCGTTTTTGTAATTATAGGGTGAAGTGTGACCTGGAGATGTTCTTGTGAGATTCATTCTATAAAAGAGTGAGATGTCACACACACACACACACACACACACACACACACACACACGTACATGGTGCTTATGATCATGCAAAAACAGACGTAAATAACTAGCATGTCTCTTTCTCTCTCTCTCTCTCACACACACACACACACACACACACACACATATCCAATCTCACTCATCTACACAAGCTGTAAATATATCTTTATCTGTACTTATAATCCTCTAAATATTTAAGGATAATGCATTCAAAAAATAAATAACCACAGTTTAGGCTTTTCTATTGCAAGACATTGATTCATTTTTTCTTTTAAAACTGTATGTGCAAGTTCGGTGCAACGTTGAATCTTCTTGCTCTCAAAAAAACAAAAAGTAAGTTACATTCAATACTGGAAACTTCTTCCCCTGACGCTCTCTGAGAGTCCCACAATTCTCCAGTCTTTGCTTCGAGGTCAGCAAACGGATCCCGAGATATCCAGACACAACCAAGATTGCACTTCAAGTATTCGAATGAGACGTCTGGTGTGTGTCGTGATTCACGCCGCCGGTAATGCCAACACTGACCGAGACGTGTGCAGCTAATGCAACGGTGCTTGATTCGACAGAAACTTGATGCTTTTCTCATTCAAGCTTGGGTTTAACTTCAATAAACATTCCAGAAATAACACACATATATATTTATATCAGCTTATCTTAAGATCTTAATACTCTATGCAGGGCAAAGCCAGTACAAATGTGCCTCAATAAAACATCTTTTAACTCTCTAGCCAGCAAGACAGCGAGTAGAAGAGTGTCCGGTCACCTCTGGTCAGATACAAGTCACCAGACCTCAAAGAATGTCTCAAAAATAGTCATAGCACAATCATCCTCAGTGTCAGGAAACTGCAGCTGAGACCCAGAAAAAAGGGCCACGTTTGAGCCAAGATGGCGGCCGGAGATGACTCCATTCTCTCCACCAAAAACACGCAGCATCCAGGTGCTAATGTAAACAGACCAGAACACACTCCTCCTCATTCAGAGGGAGAAAAACTCAAAAGTTCTGCCAGAAAGTGCCGTGGACCTGAGCTGAAGAAAATCACCATTGCAACTTGGAAGTCTGTGAGTGTAAGAAAGGTTTGGTATCTGCGTGAACACTCGGATGCAGCATTGAGATTATTACTGGCCCTTGCGTGGGCCGTCTTAGGAAACTATGAGGGAGACCAAACGTATTAAAGCACTTCAGGACGTCAATGACAAGAGGCACTGACACACTCATGACCAAAGTCACGCTCTCCCGGGTGAATCTCATGAAGATGCTCAAGAAATCTGTCATTTATTACCTTAGAATCAATAGAAAGACTTGAGGAATTATGTTTTGCGTGAAGAGATTGAAGTACATTTTGCCCATTATTTGCATGACAAATAAACCTTTATCCACAACTGCAATATATATACTGTATATATATATATTATATATAATTTCTAAAGACTCATTTGTAGAGATTATATACACTCACACACTGCAATTTCAATTTATAGCTGATTGAATATATATTTAAATATTTAAACATTTAATGTACAATTCACATTTAAATGAAATATTTAAATTTTATATTCACTTCAGATTGTGACTAATAAGCTTTTCTTCTACTATCTTTCATTTTCAAAAAGAGTTTCTCGTATTCTTCTTGACATAAAAATATAAAAACAAACATAAAAACGTGTAATTTTTCACCTCCATTGTTGTTGTTTTTTAATTAAAGAAATAAGAAATTATATTTTTCATGAAGAAAACGAAGGAACCATTTCTTTTTTTGGAGCATTAATTTGTAGCAATAATTGTCATTATATTTTCATGGCGATTAAACAATTATTCACAACTGTAAAGCAATAAAAGAGATTTTTTTCAAATGTATACATATTACAAAATATCTACATAATTTTATACAGTTTGTAGAGTACAATGTGAATGTATTCTATAATGGTAGTATTGTTTTACTGCTTTTAATGTATGCAAATTTTAAATTACAATTTCCTAGATCATGTGACTAATGCATTTCCTATTGTTTATGATTATAGACTTTATTTATAGGCATTGCAATTTCATTTTCTAGCTGATTAAATATGTAACATTTTTTATGTAAATGTTTTTTTTTTAATGTTAATTTGTTTGATAAAAAAACACTTCTTTTTTTTGTTTCCATTGCCAGCAAGGATTGTCATGAAAATAATTTCGAAATTCAGTTCCAAAAAAATCCATAATTTTCTGCAAATGCAAGTAGAATTTTCAATATTTTCTGTGAGATATGAAATATGACGTTTATTCGTGAGATTCACCCTTTCACCAGCATAACACGACTAAAATAAAGCCTTCACAATGAAACAGATATTATTATTGCACTGGGCAACTTTTGGTAATCATAATGTCCTCTGTTTAAAAAATAGGAAAGGATCAAGTTTTCGAGCCATTAACTTATATTAAAGATTCTCTATATTAGATTTGATGAGGATGAGCTTCGAGTGGAAGTGTGCAAGTGAAGAGCATGTGATTGAGAGAGAGAGAGACCCAGCCAAGCCTCTCTCTCTCTCTCTCTCTCTCTCTCTCTCTCTCTCTCTCTCTCCTGAAGAGTTCAGCCCAGAGTCGCCCCCTGGTGGCCCTGAGATGCAGCCCTGAGACCCACAACACCAGGCCAAAGACGGACAGTCCAACAAAACAACACAACTGAGCCTTCAGTGAGTGAAGAAACGCGTGGGGAATGTTATGCCGAGTTCACACTGACTGGATCACTGTTGCTTTCACACTGCACGATGGACCGGTGACAGGAGGTTACAATCTGCATGACTTCAATATTAGAAAGAATCTCAGAACTACATTTAATGTTCATAACTCCTCCCTGCCCTGTATCCTGCTCTCTCATTGGCTGTACGTCACCGTTGATATATTATTAAGTCAGAACTCATTTCATAGATCTCGATATTTACACTCTTAAAAATAAGTGCTTCTCGATGCCATGAGAAGAACCTTCTTTGTCTCCCATAGTTCCTTTCTGTTTCACAAAAGGTTCTTTGTGGCAAGAGAAGGTTCTTCAGATTATAAAAAGGAAAGAAAGCGAGAACCTTTGACTGAATGGTTCTTTGTGGAACCAAAAATGTTTCTTCTATTGCGTCGAGATTTCTTTCAAACACTCGACGGACGTTATGAAGTGAGTTTGGATTAAAATCCTGGTATTGAATGTGGTATTTTCACGTGTTTTCAGATGGAGCAGCATTAACTACAAAGAGCCGTAGTTCACTGCAAACAGCTTTTATTATCACAAATGATAACTTTGATTTCATTATCGCGTGATTAAATCATCTGCGGTGATGAATGCAATATTACGGCTCTGTGTATTAAATGCCACTCCATCTGAAAGCACGTGCTGGAGATTTACTACTAATGACTATCACATTCGATTACTCGTGCAACCCTAGTGTAGCATGTTAAATATTTCACGGGCGTCTGCGATTCTCTGATTGCATCTTTGATAATTGTCACTTGCTTGAACGACCACCTCCGATTTTGGGCAATTGATTTTGCAAAGCCTGTCTGGGAGTGAACTTCGTGTCTAAAATGCTGCAGTGTGAACTCGGCATTAGATGTTCGCCGTCATCCGATGGCTTTCACAGCGTGGATTCACACTCCACTTTGCAGGTGGTGGTGGCTCCGCCTTTGCGTGTGAGCTTGAGGAAGCTGGGCTTCTCAGTCACGCCGTTGTTATTGGGGGACGTCAGCGCCCGCGTCTGCTCAGCCTCTCCGCCGGAGCCCGGGTAGATGACGAGGAAGGAGGCGGACAGGAAGCCCAGGAAGGAGCCGCCGGAGGCCACCATGGGAATGACCCGCACGCTGCCCACCGCGTCCACCACGGCACCCAGCGCAGACGCCACCAGGATCTGAGAGATGTACACCTGACACGACAGGATGGCGCAGTCGATCCCGAAACCTCGCTTGGAGTTGCCGGGGCTGTGCTGGACGTACTGCAAACAGCAAGAACACATCGGTCACATATCAGTGTCCAAGACACTGCTCTCTATCCTAGGAGATCTCAGCCCAGAAATCTGTTTAAGACCTAGAGTATTAACAATAAAACATTACCACAATGAGTAATGTGACAACCGTATATAAATAACAACTTGTGAGGAAATATTGGTCTGCCAAAACTTACCACGCATTGCATGAGTTTCTCTAAGAAGTCGGTTTATTTTGAGACAAGCAGCAAAACAAATGTATTACACTATGAAACCATTTCGCTAAAATGTATCAGAAATACATTTTTATAACAATTAAACACTACTTTTTATATTTATTTTTTTAAATATTTAGATATTAAAAATATATATACACACCGTAACATTACTGTAAAATTATTTTTGATATAGTCTCATTAAAAGTATGCATCACTGTTGAATTTGTTGTACTGTTTTAATTTAAACCTATTTAAATGGACAATTCGTTGACATTTCATAGACCTTGTGATCAGGACGCAGAAATGTTTATGTATAGTGATTAAAGTTTAAATTTCTTTCTGAATAAATATATTTTAAATTAAAAACTTTAAATCTAGATTAAATATTGACTAAAAAATAATGTATTTTGTATTTAATAAACAATCAAATAAAAATAATCAGAAACCGCCGCACAAACTATTCAGTTTCCTCATGCACAGGACACAGACATATTTTTATTTATAGAGATGTGCTTTTAATTTCAAACAGATTAAATACTAATATATATATAAATATTGTATTTTAAAAATATTTTTATTGATTACAAAGTAAAATAAAATGAATTCGTATTCTCAGTAAAGCCTATTCAATTTGCTCGGGAACAGATTTCCGTTTGGTTTGTTAAATGTAAAATATATACATATATAAAATGAATTTAGATTTTTTTTTTTTATAATAAAATTAATTAATTTAGAATTTAAAGCTCTACTAGTTCGGTTTGTTTGTGTGCACAGTGTTTTTTCCCCACAATCCTATCCTACTGCTGTTCCTAACATAAATTAAAAAACAACTAAATTATTGTCATGATACTAAACAATGTAGTCAAGTCAGCTCCTTCCACTGTTCTTTACACCTAAAAGTGATTTGATGACATTGTAATGCCTGTTAAAATCTGAGCTGTGAGAGTCAGTGAGGACAAAGATTAGGATTAGTGCTGCGATCAGATTTAATACGGCAGGATTACAGTCTCACAGAGATGAATGAAGAGCCTCTGACCTCTTTATTATCGTGATACTGGCCCAGCAGAGCGTACGGACAGTACGAGATGCTCATGGAGATGATGCCCATGCTGCTGATCATCACCATTGAGACGTAGACGTTGGGGAAGATGGCCATGACGGCCGTACCGATGGCGAAGCCCAGAGTGCCCAGGATGTAGATCACCTTTATGCTGAGGCCAAAGTTATCCAGGTACTTCTGCAGTACAGCTACATTCACAAAAGAGATTGAGATGAAGAAACACACTTGAACAGATCAGACGGTCGCCTCTCTAGATTCAGGATACGCACCTGAACAGATGGCGGCGGTGGTGGCGTAGATCACCAGCCCCCAGCAGCCCATCTGAACCCCTCTGTGGTAGTTATGAAGGGCGGTGGAGTTCAGCGGAGCCTACAGGGACACACTTCAGGATTTAGGGTAAGAACTGGACGGCAGGGAAAGCACACAATCTTACACTTTATGCAAGAGTAAGAGCTCCCCAAAACATTTTAATCATGTTATATCTTCGAAAAACAAAAGTCGGCCAACTTCTGACATCTGTCTAAATCAGGGATTGCCAAAATAAATAAATACTGATGACTAAAATATATAAAAGTACCACTTAAGATTTCAATTTAATATTTCAACACATTCGCATGTTCATGGTTCTCTAATGTTGCTTAATAGTTACATGACATGCATGTAAACAAGTATAATATTTCATTTTCTTAAGTTTTAATTCGTTTTTATTATACCATTATTTATTTGAATTTTACATTTAAAAGATTAAAGATTAAAATCAGCCTTTATTTAAATACATAAATAGATTATTGTTTGGCTGATAAACCTAGCATGGTGTATTATGAATATTTTGTGACTCTTACACAAATTTCTTTTGTTCTTCTGTCCCATGTTGCTTAAGATAAAAGCATGCATGCAAATGTTAATGATTTTAACTGAACGAGAGATTTCTGAAAAGATTTTGAGAGATTGACAGCTCAAATTTTGATCTTTTTCCTAAACAGATCTATACGTAGTACTCAATTTGTCTATACTAGTGTTATGATCTTATCACAATGCTTTTTTGAAGCAAACGTTATGTGTCTTTTATGTTTCTTGATATAAAGAAGGTCTTATTGTATTATTTAATGCACTTGGCAGAGACTTATCTAAAGCGACTTAAATTTCATTCAAGTTGTACATTGGATCACTTCATGTATTCTCTTGAGAATCGAACCTATAGCCTTGGATTTGGTATTAGCACCGCGCTCTACTGTTTGACCTACAGGATGCGTTTCTACATTATAATAGCTCAAATAATAGAGCACGGCTCTAACGATGCCAAGGTTGTGGGTTCGATTCCCAAGGTATGCATGAACTGATCAAATGTATGTGTACCTTAAATGCACTGAATGCTCTTCAAAAAGCAATGCTCCTTTCATTGTTAAGTTGCCCTCATGGATACATGACAATAAAAATATAATTTAGGTTGAAAGATTTCTTATGCTTAGCTTACATTGTAGGCACTGAAGTTGTACATTAGAACAGTTTGTGCATTTCCTGGGAATCGAACCTACAACCTCTGCAATGCCAATGCACCATGTTCTACTGTTTGAGCTACAGGCATGCTTTTCTATGTTATCATCGCTCAAACAGTAAAGCATGGCATTAGGAGTGCTAAGGTTGTGGGTTCAATTCCCAGGGCATGCATAACTTGTTCAAATGTGTTAACCTGAATGCAACGTAAGTAACTTTAGATGCATTAAAAAAAGCAATGCATTGCTCACCGTTGGGTCGCCTTCATAGATGACCTGCCCCATGAAGTCGGTGTAAAACACGGCCTCTGCGATGACGGAGAACCACGTGACCAGATGACACACGCACAGTCTCAACAGCTCTTTGGGCATCTTCAGCATGGACATCCAGAGCAGAAGGACGGTGGTCTCGGTCTCGCCCTCCTCGCTCTCCGTGTCCCCGCTGGAGTTGGTGTTCCCGCTCTGGTGCCTCGTTCTCTGTCCTTTCCTCTGTTTCTGCCGCTTCTCTATCTCGTAGATGTCGTTCATGCTGCGGGACGGTTTGATGAGGAACGCAGCGTTGGCACGCCGGTAACGGTAGCGGTGGGATCCGACCCGGCCGTAGTAGGAGAAGGTGCAGGACGACTGTCGGTAGAAAGTGTGACGTCTGTGGCGCATGGATGCGTTGGTGCTGGAGGGTTTGATACTGGGCGGCCCGTGGCCGTTGAGGTCCGTCGTATGTCCGTTGGGTGCTTTGGATTGGTTGAGCTGACTGTTAAGCAGAGCTTCTTCTCCGTCACGTTCGGTCTGCTGCAGAAACGCAGACAGTCGGCTGAATTTCCCGCGCAGGAACTCTTGACTATCTACACTGCTGCTGCGCCGTGGCAGCGACCCATGATAGGAAGAAATGCGATCTTGGAAGATCGACGGCTCGATTTCACGCAGAAACAGCATGTCGTGGTGGTCCAGCGTGGCGTCAGCCATCGCCAAAACAGAGTCACTTTTACTTCGAACGATGTCGACGTCTAAAGAGTCCATGTCCAGCTCTCGCTCTGATCGCCGGTCCGAGTAGAGGTCGTAATGCTCGTAAGACTCTTCTTCATGGATCATTTCGAGCTGGGGTTGGTGCGCTGGGATTTTAACAGTGGATTCGGTTTCTGCCTCTTCATCCAGACGGTCCTGTTGAGGGCTGAACTGCTGCTCCTCGATGCTGAACAGGTGCAGAGCCACAGAAACGGTGAACAGAACCGTGGCGAACAGGAACAGAATTTGTTCTTGAGACTTGAAGGTTCGACCCAAGAATGTGTGCGTCCAGTCAAGACCCCCGAGGGCATAACCAACCGCCCCTCCGAGCCCTTAAACACAACATGCACAGTTTAGCACTCATTCTATATGGACATCTATGCAATAATAAAGCTTCTGACTTCTTGATAAGCGAATTTATTTAGTTTTGGTCTTATTTTCCATTAATCCATAAAAAAAATTATACAAATATTTTAGAATTTTACATTTAAGATGCATTTTCTTGTGAAGGAATATTACTATACTATAATATCTGATGTCACTGATAAAAAAAATAAAAAAAAATATTTGGAAATGTAACTTAAAAAAAAAAACAAGAAAAGAAAAAATGTCAATGAGTAAGTCCAAAAAAAAATTTACCCCATACCCCATAACATTTTTGTTTAGTTTTAAGCACAAACTTACATAAATAAAATAAAAATAAAATAAATAAAAGGTAATTTTGTTTCTCAAGGAAATGTATATTGATTTAAGAATATTTAGATTTTTGTACTACAAAATACACTGCAATAAATATATTTATTCTGAAAAATTAAATAAAAAATTGATAAGAAATCTTAAAGTATAAACATCTAAACACTCTTAAATCAAGATGGAGTTGTGTTTATGCATAAAACAAGAGAAAAATCTGTCAATGAGGTATGAAAAATAATTCTTTGAATTAACCTTACTTTCTGAATAAAGCATAGACTTACTTATATACAGGAAAATTATTTCTTATCTAGTGTTCTTTCCTATTTTCCAGCATAAATATTAAAAATTCTAAGTTCAATATGCTGTACCTCTGCCTGGGAAATAAATGACTTGAAATCTATTAAAATTACACGAGTTTACGACTAAAACAAGTAAGAAAAAGTAATCTTAAGTAAATATATCTTGATTTAAAAATGTGTAGATGTACAGTAAAAAAACAACAACAACAAAAAATATAATTTTTGACCTGAATTGAGTCATAGACTTTAGCTGACAGTCACGAACTGAATGGAAAAGTGTGTTTAAACACAAAATAGAGTGGCAACTGCATTTCTCAGCAGAGTGAATGTGACTTCTTCAAGCGGTTCATGTCGTGATGTAAGACTGAAGCAAGGCTGCACCTGCAGAGAAGGCGTGGATGTTGAGGGCCATGTCCTGTTCCTCAGTGTCGGCCACATCCAGCAGATACGCTCGTATGGGACCCTCCGTCGCATCCGCACAGAAATCCAGCACCACCACCCCCAAAACGGTCATCACGATTCCTATCGGCTGGTTATTTGGCACGTCTCCTAAAGCAAGACCTGAGACAGACAGACACACACGAACCGGTCATCTACTAGAAGAGATTACCATTCTGTTATATAGAGACTTTTAATAGTTTTCTGGTTCATTTGGAGAAAAAAAAAGTTAGTGTGTGTGTGTGTGCATGCGTATACATAGTGCATATAAATTAAAAACATAAATAATTTTAATTACTCAGATTACTAAAACCGTAAATAAAGCTGTATGTATATATTTAAAAAAAAACTGGAAAATTTTAAAGTATCTAACAAAACTAAAAAACAAAACTAAAATCAAATTTTGGAAATTTAAAAGCTTCAAAATATCAATAAATACTATAATATTTTATAAATGATTAAAAAAAAAACAGTTTGAAAAGGATTTAAATGTTAAGGATTTAAATGATGATCGAAAGCATTTTCAAAATTGCCAACATTTTTAAATGCTGGTTTTATTCAATACAAGTTTTATATTCTTTAATAGAATTATTTGACTAAAAAAGGAAACAATTAAACAAGCAAACAATACTAATGTCATATTATTGAAGATAAAAGTCATTTTTCAAACAACTGTATTTTCTTTTGGATTATTAAGTTTTGATTAAGAAATTAAGTTTTGGATTAAAAAAAACAATTATATAATGTGTCTGAAACATGTCAAATATATTAATATTCATACAAATGATTTTGAAAATAGCAAAAAAACATTAGGTTTTTAAAGTACCCACTTTTTATGAAATGTTACTTCTATAATCCCCCGTCATGCATAAATGATTACCCATTTTTATAGGTCAAAGGTCATCAGAAATCAACAGAAATTGATAGTTTATCACGTAAGTTAGACAGACACATAGAGTGGTCAATGCACTGAATGATGGGAGCTCTACGAAGGCTAAAATATCAACAAACAATGCAAACATACAGCAGATGACACGTCATCACTCACTGCTTCTATGCTCCGGAGGGAGTGCAAATTTACCATTCATCAATATTTCATATAGACTTTCAGCATATATTCAGCACACAGGCCTCTGGGAACTCAAACATCCCATAATGCATATGTGTCCTGACCTTGGGTCCTCCCATGAGCCATTGTGCTGTACATGTGTGTGTGAGTAAATACACAGATACACAGACATGTATTGATTGTTCAGGCTAATTTTAGGGTTTTTCCAGGGTTCCAGTAGCGTGTGTGTTTCTACAGTCTGAGCTCAAAGGAGAAACATGTTTAATGTGTGTTGTTTCTACTACTCACAATGATCTGAATGAGCCCCTAACCCAAAATATCAAACTTTAAAATATCTAATGATTTCATTCATAAACGATTCCTCACTGAGGACAGATGTGTTGTTACTTGTGATTGATTTTTGCCTGGTCAATTATAAAATTAGGAAAAGAACCCCACAGAACACACATTTTAAGCATCATGTTAGTGCAACAGTAAAAAAAAAAAAAAAAAATTCATAAAAATAAAACATCCTGGCAAAATCCAGAATATATTACCACCACAAATAAAAATAAAAAATAAAATAAAGCATTTTATAAAAAAAAATAAAAATAAGTAAAACGTATCTTTTAAGAAAAATATTTCTTAAAATGTAAAATAAATTAAAAGAAAATACAAAAAAATAAAATGACACTTTTATAATATGATAAAAATATAAAAATTATAATACGAATAAAATAAAATGAATTATAAATCTTCATTGAATGCTACAATAAAATTAAACATTACAGATATAATAAAATCAAAATCTCAACAAAAAACTCTTAGAACACCATATAAAGAAATGTACTGATGCAGTATTTTTAAACACGGTTCTAATGTTTAGTGAATAAATCTGTAAAAACAGACACAGACTCATAGCTATGTGTCGTGTCAGCAGGAGGCTGAGTATTACGCTTTCTTCCTGACAATGCAGTCGGCGCGCAGCTAGCTAGCCACGGAGACAGGAAGCTGTTCCAGATAGGCAATGAAAGGTAAAAAAAGGGCACAACAGGAAATGGTTCCCTGTGAACTGGTTCCTAGTCCTTTCCCATGTCATAGAGACCGACGGAGTTCATGCTGACACACACACACACACACACACAGTGTATGTATGTTTCACTTCTGCTCTCTGATAGAAATGTGTCTGTGAGAACATTTTCTCGTGTTCTGTGCCAAGAACAGGAGCATTTCTGTAAAAATCAGCTCCACTAACATCTCCCCTTCAAAAACACAGCATGCCAGACAGGTTTTCTCAAAGAAAGTCAACATGAACTGTTGTTTGCATGCCATTTCTCTCTGAAATGTAAAAGATGTTTGACTATTGCGTATTTATTATTATGTAATAAAGGCATATTTTATTTTTTATTAAATATTGTGCAAATAATACCAGAAACATGTATGAAGTAAATGGTCATTTTGATTTAATGTTAACTTTAAAAGTTTTGATATTTTGGAAATAAAAGTTTCTAAACTTAACATTTAGAAATAAATAGCAAAAGTATATAGAAGGTTACATTAACAAATAAATAAACATTAACTTTACATTTAGAAAAAAGTAACTAGAAAAGTTTACAGGCTAAATAAGTAAAATTAGAAAAGTTATCTTTCAGTTTAGAAAAAAGCTAAAGTTTGGAGAATGATAAAAAAAAAAAAAAAGAAAAGTTCATATTTAGAAATATTTAGAAGGATAAATAATTAAACAAATAAATGAAACACAAAAGTTTGAACATATAGAAAGAAAATAATTAGAATGAAATAGCAAAAGTATAAACAAGGATAAAAAACAATAAATTAACAATAACATAACATAATACAACATATCATGCACTAATGAATCACTGACATTAAATGGTGATTTCGATTTCATGTTGAATCTAAAGCTTTACTAAGACCAGTAACAGACAGACAGAGACAGACAGACAGACAGAGACAGACAGAGTCAGGCAGACAGACAGAGAGAGACACAGACAGACAGACAGACAGAGTCAGGCAGATAGAGACAGAGTCAGGCAGACAGACAGACAGAGAGACAGACAGAGTCAGGCAGACAGACAGACAGACAGAGTCAGACAGAGAGACAGACAGACAGAGTCAGGCAGACAGACAGACAGAGAGACAGACAGAGTCAGGCAGACAGACAGACAGACAGAGTCAGACAGAGAGACAGACAGACAGAGTCAGGCAGACAGAGAGACAGACAGAGAGACAGACAAGACAGACAGACAGACAGAGTCAGACAGACAGAGAGACAGACAGACAGACAGATAGAGAGACAGACAGAGAGACAGACAAGACAGACAGACAGACAGAGTCAGGCAGACAGAGAGACAGACAGACAGAGTCAGGCAGACAGACAGACAGACAGACAGAGAGACAGACAGAGACACTGACAGACAGACAGAGTCAGGCAGACAGAGACACTGACAGACAGACAGAGTCAGGCAGACAGAGAGACAGACAGACAGAGTCAGGCAGACAGAGAGAGACACAGACAGACAGACAGACAGAGAGACAGACAGAGACACTGACAGACAGACAGAGAGACAGACAGAGACACTGACAGACAGACAGAGAGACAGACAGACAGACAAGTAGATAGATAGATAGATAGATGTTATGATGATAAGAAATTATGATTTTATTTTGAATAATATGCACTGATGAATTGTTCACTTTAAGAGCAGTAACATGCACTGAGACAGTAAACAGTCATACAGATGTCATGTTGAGGTTGACAGAGCTGCTCACCTATCAGCGAGCCGTTGAGGAAGAGCGCGACGCCCAGCAGGACGCCCACACACAGTGCCAGGATGAAGGGCCGTCTGCGGCCCCAGCGCAGCGTACAGCGGTCACTGGCCGATCCGATCAGAGGCGTGAAGATCAGACCCAGGATGGGGCTCAGGAACCACGTCAGGCTGTAGTATTGCTCTGGAAGACCTGAGAACCACACACACACACACGGGTATGATGTCACTTCCTGCACGTCTTCAGTCAAAGTGCTGTTCCAAAAGCAGTTTGGGGTTGCATTACGTACATTCATTGTTTTCATAAACGAGCATTAACAGTAATATGATTAAAGACCCATTACAAGCCATTTTCAAAACCAGTTCAAATCATTAAAATGTAAAAAACAAGCAAAAAAACAAAACAACTGATACTCAGTCTAAGCTGATCAATTCTGATAATACTAATGCTTTCGCTAACATTATCTGACATTCAACATCACTCATCAAAAATATCACATATCTACTTCAATGAAAAAAAAAAAACTAAATTAGGCCTAAAATTTAAGATTTATGTGTTTGAATCTCACAAACACACACAAAAATATATTTATAACAAACCAATACTTGGGAAAATTAACTATATACCAGGAATCTGACATGCAGAAATTGGACATTAAATTAACCTTATTAGTTAAAGTTCAAAATTATATTAATCCAAATGGATGGAAATTCTATAAGCAATTCAAATATATAAATCTAGGCCTAAGTGTGTTTGGGTGTGTTTTTAATCTAGTTCACATTTCCTGATGTCTTCGCCCTGATTGCAGTAGGTTTTGGTCCTCAAGTTTCAGATCAGGACGTCTGCCACAGCTGGCACTCAAAAATATGATCTTATGACCGGATTCAATAAGGAAATAGGATCAGATTATAAAGTAGATTGTTTGTGAGAATAACAGGCTTTAAAAGTTGAAAGTTGAAATGACTCACTCCCACATGATTCCAATCAATTAGGCTGCTCTGCAAATCATTATTGGGTAAGTAATCCTCTAAAAGCCTAGCAAGCGTCCAGCTTACAAATACAAACTACTGCTTGATTGTTCCCGGATCAGAGTCTGATCAACAAACACTTTCCCAACATCAGCTGCTGCGTGATGATCCAGGAAGAAACACACTTCACAACAACAAACTTGAAGAGCACAGTGCAACACTGGAAAATCTCTCTTCTGTAAGAGGTTCCTCTGTTTTTATTTTAGTTAGATATATTATAACATGAGCTTTTGTTTTATTAATTTGACTGGAAACAACCAATCAAATTATTCAGCTTACAAATTTATATGTTATTCAAGTGAAGTACTTGGCAAAAGGATGCTATTTAGTATATTTTCCATTTTATTAGAGTATAATAGGGTCAAGTAAAGTAAAGTAAAGTAAAGTATAAATAAATAAATAAATAAATATTCAGGCAAGTCCTCACAGAAAAGACGGGTAAAATAAATAATTCTAGAAAAAATAAACAAAATTAAAATTAAATTACAAAATAAAAATTAAATAAAACAAAATATTCAGTGCTCATAGAAAATGAGTAAAATAAAATAAATTCTATAAAAGAAATAAAATGAAAATAAAATATAAATAAAAAATATTACTGATCATCACTGATCATCACTGGCATCAGAACGCCTCATTCAGACGACACTGATCATGTGGAGACGGACACTGCAACAATAATTCACACAAATAGAGGCAGAAGACTCTCACAGCAATCAAGTGTGTGTGTGTGTGTGTCCAGAGCTATAATAGGATTATCACACACACACACACTCTCAGGTCACAGACTGTCTGGTCTGTTACGTGAAGCGTTGAGGAGTCGGGTTCGGTGCTGAGATACAGGACACCAGAGAAGAACATTCCTGAAGTTACACAAGAGACGTCCTGAACAGATTCACAGCAAACCAGATCAGATCAGATCAGATCAGCCGTTCAGACCGAGACCAAAGACTCACACACACACACACACAGCACATCCACTTCAGACAAAGTCACATTACAGCTGAAATTAATCACTTTGAAATGTTAACTAGCAGTTAACCAGGTAACTTTCCAGGCAAGATTCCAGTAAGACAAATATATTTTTTTAACAAAAAAAAAAAAAAAAAAAAAATGAATAAAATGAAAGATTCAGTGCTTACAGAAAAAAAACTACAAATAAAAATTATATAAAATGTATAAATTGTAATAAATAACAATCATGTAATTGTTTATAATTAATTATTATTTATATAAATGTATAAATTATATAAATTTACTTAAGAATTTATTCAAATAAATTAATAAATTAACAAATAATAAAATAAATCAGAATATCAAAACTGTATCACTCACTATTATCAAATAATATTTATTAAAATATTTTAGTGTGAACAGGACACTACTATGAAAAATAAATATATAAATAATATACAGTATGTTTATAATATAAATATGCAAAATAAACAAACAAATATATTTACTTAAAATTAATAATATATTAAATAAGCTTTTTTTCTTTATTTAAATATTTATTTATAATCATTTGAAAATGAATTATGGTGAAATTACATTGTAAACAGAATTTTGTATATATGTATATATTCATTTAAGAATTATGATGAAATTGCATTATTTAAAAAAAAACACCGTATAACATGTACACCCATATAAAATTTATGAATATCTTCAGAATATTATTATAGATAAATATTTAAATAATAAATATACATTATAACATTACATGACAAATAAAAATAAAATCAATATTTAAATAATAAAAATAAATTTGCATATATACTAATATGAAATGTATAAATATATTTAGAACTAAGAATAAGAACATACATATATGTTAAAATGACATAAGAAAATAAATATAAATAATAAACATGTAATATATTATAATCAATATAAAATGAAATTTTAATTTTAAATATTACCATATTATTAAAATATGTTAACTGTGCACAGTACACATATACTGCATACACTACTTGTTTTCAAAAGTAGTTTAAAGTATGTCCCTCTGAAGTTTTCCATTGGACAAAAAAAATAAATCTCTCACAATTCTTTGTATAAAAACAAAAAAGAATGACTATAAAGTCCTAACTGTTCTCACGGTTGCTGTCAGAAATCAGCTGGAATAGAGCCACTGCACCTGCTGGTGAAAAGTGTGACGTTCAGAAAAAACCTCACGGTCCTCTGGGAAACTAGAGACTAGAGTCCTGAGAAGAGAGCCTTATCAGAGTCAGGACCGGATCTGACAAACACAAACCAGCCGGAAAACCGGCTCGCAGTGCCACCAGTCCACTTCCTCTTCCTCCGGTTTGTTGAGGTGTTGTTATATATTTAGTCACAAACACCGAGACGCGGAGACCTCCGAAACAGATCTGAATCAGATGCAAGCAAGTTATTTGTTCCTTGAAGTAAACATGCAAACAGGAAGATTTCAGTAAATAATCACAGGAGTCTTTCTGTTTCCCACCAGGTCAAAAATGGTGAACAATACTGAGAGCAGAGTGAGTCAAACCAGAGGAAGTCTTTTCTCCAGACACAGAAAAACACAAATCTAAAGCTCAGAGAGAGAGAAACAAACCAACAATAACCAGCATCCAAAACAACACGCTCCGGAGTCTGCTTCCAGCGGGGAATAACCTGTTTTAGGGATAAGGTACCTGGATTTTGGAGGTCAAGGGTCAAAATCAGGTTGACCGAGAAAGGCAAAACTCCTCCTTCACTGATTATTTAAATTTAAATTTAAATTAAAAATTAAATTTATGCATTTAGCAGACGCTTTTATCCAAAGCGACTTACAGTGCATTCAGGCTATAAATTTTTTACCTATCATGTGTTCCCGGGGAATCGAACCCCCAACCTTGCGCTTGTTAGCACAATGCTCTACCAATTGAGCTACAGGAACACATTTAGATGCATTCAGAGCCAGTTACACTAGACCTCATTTCCCAATCGCTTTTATTCATATGTATAGAAACGTTTCAAATCAGGGACGCAAGTATATGTGAAGATGCACTTGCTGACCTCTGACCTTTATAATCATAAACAGACACACAGAGAGACAGATAGATAGAGATACAATATAAATTCTAAATAAATATTAATAGATTTATAATGAATATTAATTATTAATACTATTAAACACATAATGAAATTACTTTATAAATAAGAAATTAAATAATAGTTAACATACATGCAAACATATAATATTACATTAATATATTAATAATATTATTTATTAATAAATATTTAACTAAGAAATAGTTATAGTTATATTATAAATACAAGTAAATAATGTAATGTAATGGACACATCTATAATATAAAATGTAAAAATACACTTAGAATTAATATTAATCATATTTAAATAAAAATAATTACATTATAAATTTGTTTATTAATAAAAGACATTATTAACAAAAATTAAATAATGAAAATAAACGTACATATAATATATAAATAATAATAATGATAATATATGATAATTAATATTAATGATTCATGTTTAAATAAGAAACATATGAAAAAAATACATAAAAAATACAAAATTAAATTACAATAATAAACACATCAGAATTTAAAAAAAAACCGGTGATTCTCAATTTATCCGAAATCTTTGTGCATTTGACCATGTGGGTAATATGCAGGTATCAGGTGTTCTGACACACTGTATCTGTGCACACACACACACACACACACAGAGAGAGTCATAATAAGTTCACTGACCACAAGGTCCCTCTAATGAACCCTAAGACTAACAAAACCCTCATTAGTCAGCCATCACCACTGCTGCCACTACAGCAACCTGTTCCTGTGAAAACAAGAAGTCTGCCAACACAGCGCTCACTGCTGCCCAAAACAAACCAGAGAAATCTGGACCGAGAGTGAGAGTGACAGGAAGAGGAAGAGGAAGGTCAGGAAGGTGAAACTGTCTAGAAACGGACAAAAGGCAAAGCAATGCGAGGAAACAGGTGCTGTGCTCTCTCTGTGTGTCAGGTGCACAGCGCTCTACAGCCAGAACACAGTCCCCCAATACCTTCTTCATCATCAATGTGCATTATTAGTCATCATTTTTACATCCAAATACAATAAACGTAACATTATTAGAACAATCATTTGACCAATCGTCTTTTATTAAACCCGTTAATCAGTACACTTCTATCGATTATGCAGCTTTTGTAATTCATGAACCTATTTATACATATTCTATACATTCATACGTTCTAAAAAATGCTGGGTTATTTAAATCCCAATTTTTGGGTTAAAATTTTTATGTAAAAATTCAACCCAATGATTGGGTTAGTCCATATTTGACCCAAAGTTGGGTTGAAACTGCCCAGTATTTTTTTTTAGCGTGTACATATATTCATGTTTAATACTGTAATGCTGCTTGCTTTAAAGTATTCTATTGCATAAAGTCTTATATACTGTAAATAAACATGACGTGACCAGCTGGAGTGCATTGATTGCAGGCCTTGTGCAAACATCCACATTGCTAAGATCAGATGCTTTCTTAACTGCTGTTTTCTCACCACTGTCTTGTTTGTTGTGTGTTTATTTCATTACAGAGAGAAAAGCGAGCAGCATTTGCTCACATACTCATCAGGATGTTTGCTAACAGTAATAGTAATATGTCGTTCTTGAAAGATTTGTTAAGTTTGATTCATAATTCGGGAAGATCAAGTCATCTCAGCGAGGGAATCGTTGACTTTGTGATGACTGCGCATGCGCAACATCCTATTGATTGTTCACAGGAAATAGAAATGATTAGTTCACCTCTTCGAGTCTTTGGGTCTGACTGGTTCGTTCTTTTGTCACATGGATACAGAAATTAACACGCTTACAGTTACGTGATGCATTTCTGGTCTCAAATTTTAGCTTTTTTGTGATGTGACAAAAGAATGAACAATACAGATCGGGACGTGTAGGAAACTAACAGACTGAACAACCTGAAACAATAAAATAATCGTTTGTGTTTCTCATTATTATGCATTGGTTGTATTAATGCAAAGGTAAAGGTAACATTTTTAACTATATTCTGCTGGAATGAACAAAATAATAAAAGAAAAGGTTTGTTCAATTTATTTTTATTCAAAGAGACAGTAAAATGATCTGAACTTTCCATCACTACTGAAAGTTACAGCTCGGGAGAAATGCAGATCAAGGGCGCATTGCAGCTGCAAAGGGGGCGAACGCAAGCACCCTTTCACGCGAGCACCCTTTCAAATGCTAAAATGACAAGTGGGACACCCTACAGTCTTGTATACTCAGACAAGCGGAAACGGACGCCATTGTAAGTCCGTAAGACTGCAAGTGCATATGAAGTGTTTCATTTGGGACAAGGCCTTACAGTGTTGCTCTACAGCGCCACACTGGTCAAACCGTGTCATAGCAGGCCTTACATGAGGTCATTAGAGAACGGCTATTCGACAACAAAAATATTTGTTGATAATGTCAACTAATGGATTCAGCCCTATATCTGGTTTCACTCAAAAATATGCTTAGTAAGAAAGCTTACTGTGGTTTGTTATTCATGTCAGTCAGATGGTTTCTTTCGAAGTCTGACTGAAGCTATATGAGGACTATCATGATCCAGCACCAGAAACTGAATCTCTCCAGACCTCTGATCCCGATTCACCAGCAGATGGCAGGATGAAATATTAACACGCCGGTTTCATATTCTCTTCCATTGCAACGTGTCCGACTGTAGCTTAACAGCTTGAATGATTCATCAAAGAGCGTGAGAGAGAGATGTGCGGTTTGGATCTGGTTAAGGATAGTGATCTGGACAAATAACAGACAGTGTGCATCGTCAATCCTAGGTGACTGACTCACAGCACTGATCTCAGATCAGCAAACATTGAGAAAAAACTAAGATAAATCAACTTTTGCTAGTAACAAACTTTCTAAAACAACTTAAGGTGATGTTTATCCATGCAAAGGTTGCCAGTTGCCACCAATATTTACTGCTATGCTAATAGTTAATGGTTTTGAGTGATGATGTCATGTTGCGATGCAGTTACTAGGGTGCTCTGTGTGGTTCCCATGTTGTTTCTAAGCACTGGTTGTCAGTGTATTGTTAAGAGAGAAATTGTGTGTTTTAATCATTAGTGGGTGGAAACTGACCTCTAATATGTCGGTCTGTTTTTCTCGTCTTTGAGCTCTTAAAAGGACATTTAAACTGCATGGATTTAATAACACACACACACACACACACACACACACAGATGGCGAGTCAGCTCAGTTATGTAACACTGCAGCAGTGCAATACACAGCACACAGTCGAAGTCAGCACTGCACTGCATATACAAGAGATCTAGAGCAATTTTACTCTTACAGCTAAACACACACACACACGCACACACACACACACACATGTCTGGTCAGCTATCCTTGTGGGGACTCTCCATAGTCGTAATGGTTTTTATACTGTACAGACCGTATTTTCTATCGCCCTACACCAACCCTACCCCTAAACCTAACCCTCACAGGAAACTTTCTGCATTTTTAGATTTTTAAGAAACTTCATTCTGTGTAATTTATTTGCTTGTTTACCCGTGGGGACCTCAATTTAGGTCCCAAACGTGACACGAGTCCCCATGAGTCTGTGTGTATTCAGGTTTAAGTCCCCACCAGAATAGAACAACAAGTACACACACACACACACAAACATACAAATACGTAAACACACAAATGCACACACACACAAACAAACTAACTAACACATACACACAAATGCAAACACACACGCACGTGCACACACACACACACACACACACACATCTCTCCTTTTCCTGGTCTGGGCTCAGTGTGATTCGTCACGCTGCTCTTGGCTCTAGGAAACCCCTGTGGTTACGGTCATCTCCTGGGCGGCTCTGCTTCCTACTTTTGTGGGCACATATTTCACAGAGGATGCCGTGCATTTCAAACAAAACGCTAAATGAGTTTCACTATTGTTGAGTCTGAGTGGTCATGAGAACTCGAGTCCAATCTGTCAGAGACTGACCAAAAACAGCCCAAAAGGGCTCATTGTTTGGCTATTTATAGAGTCAACAGAGACCTGTGAAATCACACGTCACAACCTCACTGCGTAGTGCTCACGTACACATCAGAAACATCACAACGAGTCCACACATCAGCTGAGAAACACCTGTAATTAACAGATCACAGCGCTGACAGTGCAGGTGTGCGCTGAATACTTGTGCCCTGTGTGTGAGATGTGACATACCCATGATGCATTGCAGCAGGCCAGAGTTACAGCAGGTTCACGAGCTGCATCTGCTGGACCATAACCATCTTGAGATTGATTGCTAGCGTGCCGCTTATAGTGAGCTAGTATATACAGTACACTAGTGTAATAGTATGTGATGTTACATTTCATAGATTCGATTCTATTAATAATTTATTAATTTATTAATAAGTTCTTTATTTTCATATGAACATTCATGATTATCTGTCGGAGGATAAATTGTTAATGTCCATTTAAAAATGAAATATAAATGCATTTAATACATGTTTTACTCTTTATATAAAATAAATAAATCTATGTACATACACAAACTTACATCCACATTTGCACATACATACTTCAAATTATTTATACTAAAATGTATAAAATGTATGTATTTTCCGCCATATTTGTTTAATTGACATTTAGACCAACAAATATGTCTAGTTATTGAATAAATAAAGTCTGCAACCAAAACAACATCCTTATACATTGGCTAAAATGTGCAGGATCTCCATGAGTCCATCAAGTATTCATACGGACACACTGGAGTACAGTCCAAACAGCGCAGAAGTACACTATTCCATACACTTTCAAACGTCAAGCGAGATCTACCGCAGCTAGGAGATTTTCAACAAGTTTTTGTGGCTTGTGTAGGACGTTTGCATGCTTTGGAATGAGCTTTGTTTGTTGACATGGTGTTTTTTCTCTCATCACTGTGGAATGCATGAAATCCACAGGCTGTACAAAGCTAAATTCCTTCACGATTCCACACGTTCCAGCCTCTCGCTAGCTAAGAAAAACACAACATGGCTCTGGGTTTGACCCCCAAGCAGCTGAGCATTCTGGGACACGTGAACGCTTGCGCTTCATCCCGAACCTCGGAATCCGCTGAGTCACACGTTCCCAACCCAGCGGCGGTCCGTGCATTCCCTCGGCCTTTGTTATGAGCGTCTGTTCACGGTGAAACGTACTGCTAACGGCTGATATTCATACGGGACCACTGTAAACATGCGTACAGTCCATGTCTTGGCTCATCTGGATCTGGATTGGTCTTTAATGTCGTCATGTTGAGCACCACATCCAGTCTGACAGTATAATTTACTGCTTCGTGCATCTAAACTAACCGTGAGGTATTGTGGCTAATCCAGCCATAACCAATTTAGTGAACTTTAAATATATCCCATTATACGAAACACACACACACACACACACACACACACACACACACGACTCTCTGATGGCTGGTGAACAAGGGCGGCTCAACCTCCTGAAATCCTCTTATCCGTTGCCATTGTAGTTAGGACAGCGAGTGCCTGATCGTCACAGACGCAGACTCACACAGGGCTCTGAAATCAGTGGCGCATGATAACATCAAGTCACTCGCAACTGACCTTGACCTGATGACTTAACCCTTTAAACCCGGAGAACTCACCATTAGCTTACATAATCACCAACAAGAGCCAAGTGATCAAGTTACTGACAATCAAGTACACAACAGTTACCCTTTTGGGAAAGTGTTTCATTTCAAACTTAGCTTTCTACTTTTGAGCAGTACTGCACAAGTAAACAGCACTTTTACATCTTTTTACATCAGTCCATCAATTTACATCTTGTGAAGCCAAAAGCTGCATGTTTGTAAGAAACTAATTGATCATCAAGACATTTTTTACTGCTTAACTGCTTCCAGCTAAAATATGCATCCTCTATTCATAATATTGCTTTCTCCAGTGAAGAAAGTAATCTCATCTGCATCAGGAGAGAAATATGCACAGATCAAGCACTGTTTTGTTATGAGAGATTATGGACTCATATATTTCCCAGACTTGGTCGTTTGAAATTAAAATATCTTAATGATGAATTAGAAACACATAGATTTTTACTTCACAAGACATTAACTGATGGACTGCAGTGATGTGGATTATTGTGATGTTTGGACTCTCATTCTGACGGCACCCATTCACTGCAGAGCTGCTTCTTCAAATCGGGTGAGGAAAAAAACTCCTCTACATCAAATGTTGTATCTGTTAATATTATTTAGTATACCTGAGCTAACATGAATTACTTTAACAATGCATTAACTAATGTTATCTAATGGGGCATTATTGCTTGTTACAAAATGTACTAAAATACAACAACAAAAAGCAAAGTAAAATGAGATGCACGTGTTATTAAAATTAAGAGCAGTGAGAGTCTTCTATATTTACATTTGCATTTATGCATGTGCCATCTCCCATGCATTTTTTATTTTGATAATAATAAGAAATGTTGCAGCAAATCAGTATATTAGACTGATTTCTGAAGATCATGTGACACTGAAGACTGGAGGAATGATGCTGAAAATACAGCGGAGCATCACAGAAATAAATTACATTTTAACAGATATCCTAACAGAAAACTGTTATTTTAAGTTGTAAAAACATTTCACAATTTGTCTGATTTCATTGTATTTTCGATCAATTACGTGCAGCCTTGGTGAGCAAAAAAGACTTCATTTTAAAACTATTAAAAATCATAACAAACTTTTTACTATTAGTGTGAAGAAAAGACACAAAGAAAGTTATTTATTAACAGATTGAAAAGTATAGAAGTAGATACA
Organism: Carassius auratus; assembly: GCF_003368295.1. Taxonomy (NCBI): domain Eukaryota; kingdom Metazoa; phylum Chordata; class Actinopteri; order Cypriniformes; family Cyprinidae; genus Carassius; species Carassius auratus. The sequence continues at coordinate 29,602 of NW_020526534.1, read as the reverse complement.
AGTAATCCATATCACAACAATCACTGTTGTCACATGAGCAAATGTGGCAGATGGACTTCCTGTTTTGACAAAAATGGCTTCTTCAATAAAACATGATGACTATGAGGAACAAAACCTGCTTCTCCAGGCTCACAGCTGCTTGCATGACAAAGTGACATATTTTCAGTAATATAAAGGCCTGGGGTGTCGTTTACATAATCTATAACTGGCAGACGAGTCATGCAACCTATTTCCCACAGCTCCTTTAATCTCTTCCTCATGATACGTCACACACACACACACACACACACACACACACACACACACACACACACACACAGAGACAGAGACAGAGACAGAGAGAGAGAGTTCAGAGATGAAGAGATGTTTCTTTGACAGCTGGAGAGGCTGTTTGTTAAAAACACTGAGAGTGAAGACAATTCAAACTGGCCAGAAATCAGAGCACAATCACTAATATTAGATTTACATGTCTGTGCCGATTATTCAGATCATTATGGGATGTCTAGTACAGTTAACCTAATCAACTAGATGTGTTCGTCTGTGGGTCCACCGCTCATTCAAGTGTCTCCATCTTTATAGCAGATATAGCAGAACTAGTCATCATATAAACATTAGATTCGGTTTCAAAATGTACTGACACCTTAATCAAAGCTGTCAATTATCCAGTGGGTTTTGAGCAAATATATAGTATTAAAAAAATTGCAGTCATTAAATTATAATATAATAATATATTAAATGCATATATGTTACTATAGATGTAAATAGCTAAATGCAAATGTACTTAAACAATGGAAAATAAATTATATACATTTAATTACTGATAACTGATATGTTTAATACGTATAAATGGGCATTTAATCCTCCTATTATCAGCACTTGTCACTGCTGGGCTGTGTCATATTTTATGATCTGGTTTATTATAATGTAATAGTTAGTGGTCAGTTGCCTCACCTATCTGCAGCAGTACAGGTGTGACCAGCGCCGTCTCCATGGCGTAGCAGAACTCTCGTCCGAACATGACAGCGCCGTGCATGACCCACTGACGCAGAGGGATGCGGTCGATAGATCCCTCGCTGACCGACTCCTCCTGACTCTCCAAATCCCGCCCTCCAGCCCCGCCCACTCCATTAGCCCCACCTCCTCCAGCCCGTTTCTCCACAGGTGTCACCACAGCGGCCTGCATCTGCACAGCGTCGGCCTCGGTGTTCTGTGGGGCCATCGTCGTCCGCATGCACTCGGAGCAGAGGTCACGTGTGGCTCCACGCAAATAATTCACTAAATAAATATCTAGGAAAAATAAAGCCAACAGCAACGCACCGCTTCTCGTGGACGTCCTTCTGTAAAGGAAATCTGTCGTGGATCGGACTCAAGGAGCGTAAAACATCCCGAAATGTGCCGTTTGATGAAGGCCGCTTGCAGGAGCTCTGGGACGGACCGTGTTGGGGGATTTGGTTCGGACAGTTGGGGAGGATATGACTCTACCATGAGGTCACTCCCACTGACGTGATGTGTGTGAGTGTGTGTGTGTATGTGTGTGTGTGTGTGTATGTGTGTGTGTGTGGGTGGACGTGCATGTAATTGTGTGTGTGTGTGTGTGAGTGTGGTGCAAGTGTGTTTACTGTCTACTGGAAACAGTAAAAATCCATATCAATTGCCATTCAGTTAATACCAGTTTCATGATTTGTATGGAGGAGGTGTTGTAGAGGGTGGAGGGCAGGCCGAGGGGTGAAGAGCAGGAGAAACCAGACGGAAAGCACCGGAGAATCCCCATGGAGCAACCGATCAATCTGAAAGAGAGAGAGAGAGAGAGAGAGAGAGAGAGAGAGAGAGAGAGAGAGAGAGAGAGAGAGAGAGAGAGAATTACTCAAACACAAAAAAAAAAACTTCACAGAAAAGATTCTCACACAATATGTATTTACTTTTATGCAGTTCTATTAATGTATTTACTCTTATGCATTATCATGTACTTTTATGCATTTACAATAATGCATGCACTTTTATGCATTATACCATAAAGCATGTAATTTTTATGCATGTACTTTTATGAAATTACATAAATGTGTTCTTTGATGCATTTGCATTAATGTTTGTATGGTTTATAAAATTATGCATGTACTTTTATGCATTAACATAAAATTATGAAAATTTTTTGGGCCAAATAAGGTTGACTGTGACATAAACGATGTGTTAGGTACATGGACAACTAATGTGCAGTCCCAAATAAGAAATCTGGGTGTAATTTTTGATTCAGCTCTAATGTTTGATCATCAGATTAAAAAGTAAAAAGATGCTTCTTTCAGTCGAGGAGTATTGCAAAAATGAAATCCTTTTTGTCTGATACTGATCTTGAGATCTTAAGATCTTGTGATTCATGCATTTATCTCCTCCCGTTTGGACTACTGTAATGCACTTTATTTGGGAGTGAGCCAATCTCTTATTTAAAAATTGCAATTGGTCCAAAATGCAGCTGCTTACTGCTCTCAGTTCCGAAAACTCGCCTGAAACAAAGGGGCAGCGTGCATTTTCAGTTGCTGGCCTAAGAATGTGGATATCACCTGACATCAGGTCTGCACCCTCAGTTGATGTTTTTAAATCTCACTTGAAAACATACTGGTTTCCTTCATCCTGTTATGTTGTTGTACAGTCCTTTGGTCTACTTTGTAGTGGAAAAGGCTCAATAAATAAAGTAGACTTGAGACTTAACATTTATGCATTAACATTAATTTATGTACTTCCTTGCTTTTACATGTAATTTCATAAAATTACATGCATAAAAGAACATGTTGATGCAAAACAGTACATATAATTTTAAAAGTATATGCATTGATATAAAATGCATAAATGTACATGTACTTTTATGCATTAACATGAATGCATTAATTTTTATGCATTAACATGTACTGTCATGACCCCATGCAGATGCTAAAAATGCCAGTGTTATGGGTTTGATTCCCAGGGACTGCATTAAGTCAATTCACTTTGGTTGAAAGTGTCTGCCATTTGCACAAATGATAATGCATGAAAGTTTTAATGTAAATGCTCACCCCATATTATTTCCCACTCAGTATTGTTGCTTCACTCCAAAATGTGAAATTACTGCCATTAAATACATTGCTATTGCAGTATCATGTTGTCTCGAAGCACTTCTCTAAAACATTCCTTATTTTTAATTTAAATAGATAATCTGAGGTTCTCGACAAACAGCAGAATTAACATATTTGGCGGGATTATACGGGGAGCTTTCAGAGATTATCCATTGTAAATATGGCACGTTTCAGAACGGGATGTAAATTCATATTAAAACCTTGAAGCACTTAAGCGTGCACAAACAATCAGCTCTGCGGTGGCACTTCATAAACCTCTTATCATGACGCAGATGTGAAATGAATCCGCGTGCGGTCCTGAGGGCTCATTAATACCCAACACAATGCACTTTGCTCATGGTTCAGTAACAGAGCTGACATTGTCTTCATGCATCCGAGTCTCCTGATTATACATTGCCTCATTTTTAGAATCTGTAAATAGCAGCAAAGGGAGGACGGAAAATTAGCATTTCCTAAACACAAGTAAAACTGGACCACAAACAATCAGGCTGTGCATTGATAAGCAGCATTATCAGTACAGGGATTGGTTGTTGTTCCAGCAGGCCGTCCCGAGCTACTGGAGGCTTGTTTATCATGTGAGACACTGAGAGGACACAAATGCGATCAGATTACAGCTCTATTCAGCACAGCAGTGAGGTGTGAGCAGCTGACTAGATTCCCATGAGTGAGCCCTGGGTCACAGGGGCGACGGTCTGATCTGACAGCTGATTGGTTATCTAATCCTGACTGGATCCTCAGCTTGTGAGTCGACGGGACACACAGACTCGCTCCGAAATCTACTGAGCTGCTGACGTAGACGGCAATTAAAGGCATCAAGAGCAAGCAGGCATAACTACAGGAGTAAAGACAGAGATATTTATCTTACAGTATCGGAGTAAATTTAGGTAACCAAATTCAAAGGCAGCACTGCATATATTCTTCATGGAAAAAATTAAAACTGCAGAATGCATTGCAGACATTACATACTGGAAAATTATGCAAGATGAAAGACAACAAATATTTAGTTAATTACAAAATTTTGATATTAATTTAATATATATATATATATATATATATATATATATATATATATATATATATATATATATATATCCTACAAACATTCTACCTCTTTTAAAAATCTAAAAATTAATAAAACAGAATAGAATAAAATAAAGAATAGCATAATTTAACAACATTTATCCTTTATGGAAAAAAAATCTTAGAATACATTGTAAAAACTTGTAATATTGCATCTCTCAAGTACATTTTGCTTTTACCACATTTGACCACACCAATATTTTATTTTTAAATGTTTAATCTACTTTAAAAGCAAGTTTATAAACATTAATTTTTTTTTTACATTATTTTAATTATTATGACATTAATTGAATATATATAAAAAATTGAAAATAGTATATTTAATATATATGATAAAAAAAATATTTTATAAGGGATATTTGTGTAAATATTATAAATGTGAACATTATACAACAACATTCTGACATTAATTCCATAG
>NW_020526534.1:0-22500 GCF_003368295.1 Carassius auratus | reverse complement strand
ACTGCTTTTTAGTGCTGAACTGATTTAAGTAAGTACTGTACATTTACAATCAATCATTTCTGTCATCATTTTCACCAATGCATTCCAGATTTAAGCAATGCATATTCAACTCGTGACCAAAACAAGGTCATAAATATAATTGCGCAGTTCACTAGGATTAATATAAGTTCACTTTATACCAACTGAATGTTGTGAAAAGTAATACGAGCAGCTCTTACATGTGAGAGACGTCCTCGTTGCACATTTAAATGAGGGAGAGAGGTGTCCAGATGCCTCTTAAAGTTCAAGGTTACAAACTATTTTAGTTCCAGACTAGGTTTAGCTCTAAATGTAACCGGTTTATTATAACACACGAGGCCTGGGATCACAGGACGCTCAAACAAGAGAAGCACACAGTCCAGTCAGCCATTAACCATCGATCGCTCAGACTCATTAGCAGCACATTAGTCAGACACACCACAGCACTTCAGCGCGATTGACCTCGCAGCGGTGTGCAAGACAGAAGAAAAGAGAGAGAAAGAGAAAGATCTGGTCTGAAGCTCGACTGGCCTCCAATGAGCACAGTTTGATCTGAGCTCTGAAATGTTAAAGGGTCGTAGTCTTCTGTATTCTCAGCGAGCCAACACTTGACTTGTGGCAAGAAATATTAGCAAAAATATCATTTAAATTTAGCTTTTCTATTTATTTTCATTTCATACTTAAGTGACAAATGTTAAAAATAAAAAAATAAGAACATAAAATAATAACAGTAATAGTAACAATAAAAAGTATATTATTAAAATTATATTTTATATTTATTATTATTTTATGTATTTATTTGTTTATGCCATTTAAGTTACAAATTGTTACAAAAAATAAGAACATCAACATCAACAACAACAGTAGCAAATCACATAAGCAAAATATTATAAGGAAACAATAATTTTATTATTACTGTTTTTATTTTATTAATGTATTTATTACAACCGTAATGAATATTTATTAATTCATAAATTTATATTTAATTTATATTTAAGGAACAAATAATAAAAAAAAAAACAGTCAACAACATTATTGGAAGAAAAAAATTTATATTAGCAAAATATCATAAGCTATATTTAGACAATTTTTCTTTTATATTCATTGCCATACCATAATCATTAGGGTTTAGTATTTGTCCTGATTTCTTTGTGTTTCCCTGTTGACTTAGTTTTACTTTAACTCCCTGATTAATTAACTCCGTTCTTCTGTTTGCTTGGACAGAAAGAGAGTATCTGACTGGCGTTTAAACTGAACAAAGGGAAAAATAAAATGAAAATTAACCAGAAAAAGAATTTATGAAAATACATACGTTTTCCAAGATAGAGGCGGTTTATATACGAACTAAAGGTAACGTGTGCAGTTTCATGCTTCAGCCGTGTAGAACTTACACACCTTGCCATAAAACTCTATGTAATGTAAAAGTAGATTTTAAAGGCAGTTCTGTGCAGAGCATGTCTTTCACTTGTGAATGTGAGCGAGGCGAGGGAAAACAAGGACATGGGCGTCGAGAGAGAATGAGAGAGGTCGAGTAACTCTAACCTGCTGCTGTGGGATCAAATAACAGACTGATAAGAGCACAGATTGTTCAGCAGGACTACAGGTGGCAAAACCCCACAGAGCCAACACTAACAACACTGACCGTCTACAGTAACAAAACATACAATATGAGCATGAGCGTGAGAAGGAGGCTGATACAGAGCTCCAGTGCACCAGGAGAACATTTATTTATTTAACCAGGAAAGAGGACTCACTGAGATTCAAATCTCTTCTACAGGAGTGTCCTGGCCAAGATAGGCAGCTGAGTTTACATAGACAATTTTACATCAGAGTTACAACACACAAACATTCAGGGCTGCACCATACTGGAAATATAGATCTCAATATGACCAATACATTTGAGTGGGTGGGTGGTGGGGAGGAGTTGCATCTTTACAAAACAAAAATATTTCCTATTCTGAAGATTTGGGCAAACCATTTTTCAGGGGTGAACAATTTGAGATAAACTTGAAAAGATTTCACAAGAAACAACAGTAACAAAGTAAACAGACTTTAAAACAATAATAAAAATTAAAATAATAATACGTATTATTAATAATAATAATTTTCTACTTGAGCCCACAGGTATTTTTTTTAGTAATAGTAATAAAATTTTTTGACCCATTCACTATGACTATAAAAACATACATTGTGATGTGGTGTTTAGTGCGTTTATCAAATATTTTTTTTTGCAATTTAATACAAAAAATTTTTTTAAAATTAAAATAGTAATGAAATATATATATATATATATATATATATATATATATATATATATATATATATATTATTTTTTTTATTTAATTGCAGATTTTTTTTATTTGATAAACGCACTAAACACCACATCACAACACTGACTTTATTTATTTATATATATTGTGTACACTGAAGCTCCAGGAATATTGCTTCGTATTATCACTTTCAGTATATAGATAAAATTATGATAATTAAATAAAATAATTAAATAAATAAATATATATTTTTTTTATTGAAGATTTTTTTTATTTGATAAACGCCCTAAACACCACATCACAACACTGACTTTATTTATATATATTGTGTACACTAAAGCTCCAGGAATATTGCTTCGTATTATCACTTTCAGTATATAGATAAAATTACAGCATAATACAAGTAACAGTATTATAGTAATTATCAAAAAGAAACTAATTGTATTCATACTTTATCAATGCATCCCTGTCTGGCATAGTGTCACTTAACCGATGCACTTATAAAAGCAACATTGTACGGCTGACCCAAATTACACTGGCTAGATTTCACGGGTCAGGCTCACTGCAGTCAAGGTATCGGGTTTAAATTTGTACATGCTGGGGCGAAACTCCCTCCCCCGGCCGTCCTACATCCCTCCGCTGATCCTGCGGGAACCCAATCCACGTCACGGCAGAGAAACTGGGGAAATTTGGGTCACTTCACTGCTCAAAAGGCTCACGAGGCACACACGGAGATCGGGTCACTATGATTAACGGCTGGATTCAGGTGACACTCGGATTACAACTTTGTCTAGCGATCCAAATTCCCACAAATCGCAATACAGACGTCCTGCGGTGAAATATTTTGGCTGTATCTAGACGCCAAGTTTCCACCTGTAAGCATGCACTTCATAACTCTGGTCAGACATAATAAACACATGCATACTGTTACCGCTGGCAGAATGATTCACTGTCGTCATTACGAGGGCTGAAGTATTTGAGCATTTGGCCTCACGAGCACATGTACATGTAAATCACACCACAGCGCCCGGAGACCATGAAGAACATCGTGTTCAGATACTCAAGACAAATGGGCTTTTTGGACAGGGAGCTTTACTTTGGCTTTTTGTGCTGATTAATGCTGTTTGCCAAAGCTGTGATCAAACCCACAACACTAATGATTAAATTCGCTCATCCTGCAGCTTTTAAACTCCAGGCATTAATGACTTCACTGCAAGATTTGAAAGGTTTGCTGTTTAAGTGATTAAACTTGAGAGCTCTTACTTTAGCAAACACCTAGCAATGCGATAGACACAGCAAAAACATAGAGATTAAATATGAACATGCTTTGTCTATGTATACATCAAAGCATTTTGTTTTTCCATAGGCTAGCTTTTTTTCCCCAATTGTTTTTAATGGAGTACCACATGTTTCAAATGCAAGCAGCAGGACAATGCACAAAGCGTCTTTTTCCACGCTAAATGCTGGGAGTTTTTTTTTTTCTTCATCACCAAGAGATTAAGAATGTTCAGCTTTTGAGTGTTTTATTCAGCCGTCCAATCACAGTGAAGGAGGGGCGGGGAAAATTCCACACCGACCAATCATCTAATCCTGCTTGTACATCAGCAACAGATGACAGAATAAAATAATCTCAAATAAGGGCCAGAGCAAGTACTTTACATTGTGTAGACATTTTTATATTCAAAAATGACCTGCAAAACAGATACTAGCACACTCCCACATATATTCTGTATTATAGCAACCAAAGCGTTTCAAATGAGAAACAAAATTTGAGACTGTCTACATCTAATCCATCTCAATTAGCTTCCATGAGTTCACTAAGGCTACGTTCACACAGCTGGAAACTGTGACCCCAAAGCTTAAATTACACAACAGTGTGGACAGGACAAACCACACGTAATCCGATTTTTCAATTCTGATTTGGCCAACTTTCATATGTGGTCCTAAATCTGATTTGGCTCAGATGATTTGCAATGCGACCTCAGTCTGAACGGTCACAACTCATGCCATTTGTCATTATTCCACACTGACAGGAGTCACTCCAAACATTTTACATCCCAGTAGTTCTTTGATCACTCCTGAATCTGACAGAAAATTGTGGAGAGGAGGTGTATTGTACAGCTCCATACTCGGGTGGTGATGGTGAGGAAATTTTCCCACCAGTTAATCGACGTGTGACAACACCATGGGGGCGGGGCGTTCCCTCTTTTAAATGGCCTCTTTTAAAGCAATTGTTCGTTTTTAGTTAATCTGAATTCTCCCTCTTTTCTTAGCTTTTAAATAGCTTAAAAGTGCGGTGCGCATTTTACTTGAATTAGCGGCAGTTCGGAGTCAATTGCTCAAATGCAACAGCAAAAAAAACAACGTCAAACTCATATACATACACACACACACACAAAGTTTAAATGTGTATACAAAACTGGAAATAGGCTAAGTAAATGTATAATACATAACCAAATAAAATAAGAAACATAGAACGTTTATTATCAAAATGCGTAAGAAAGCTTGGAGGCATGGCATATACCTTTGATGTCAAAATAAATAAATATTAGGGGCTAAATATGACGTCATTGGGATTGGGGTCACTTTAACCCGTGGACATGAAAATCAACCACAGACTTGGCAACACTGGTTCAGATGAAGCAGCATTTACTACACAGAGCCGTAGTTCACTGACAGTCTACACACAATTTCTTTCCAAATCGGCAATGAATCGCCTGCGATTTTGAAAGCTATTTTGTGTGTGTAGCCTTTGTAGATATTTAGTTCCTAAAAATGTAAACTTTACCAAGGGAACCCTGCCAAAAAAAAAGTGCATTTAATCACCTGGAATGCAATTTTAAGTGAGGAACCTGAGGAATTTTTTGCACAGCCCGACCGGTTTGCTTTTAAAAATGTCTATTTTTGGCAAATGTAAAATGCCTTTACCAGCAAAAGCCTCAGGCAGAAGGAAATGTAAATTCAAATATACAAAAAAAAACACTTCATTGTGAAAGCTGAAGTAGCTAGACTAGAAATTGATTGGAAAGTAAAACCTACACTTCTGTAAAAAAATGAAAGCAACCATTTAAATTAGAAGCAATTTACAATCTCAACTAACAGCAAACAAGCTCAGAAAACACTTCAATTCTCAGATAAAACAACATAAGTGCAAAAACAACCTGAAGCACTTACAGAGGAAGTGACGCGAATCTGTGCACCAAAAACATGTCCTTCGTTCATCAGAAAGTGTGTATAGAAATCCAGGAGTAATTTGTGCCTATAAAAGTACCTTCCTGAAAACACTCCATCAGCTTCACAAACACTTCATAACCCGCAGATCTGCATTCCAGCCATTCACAAACAGAGCTTGCATTCTCTCATTCACAATTAACAGATCTCTCGCTCTACCCAATAATTACCCGTGTGAGTCACCTGTACAGGAACGCTGTGGGAACTCTGGCATTCTTTCCTCAGGTTCGGATCTTTTGCATGAATGCAAAACAACACATTGAATTGATAAACAAAACTGAAAAAAAAAACTATATTATGAACTATCCTTAAAAAAAAATATATATATATATATATTATTTGGACAAAAATTGTTTTTAAAAGCCATTTCGTTTGCAGACAAATACTACTGGTGTTTTCATATAACATTCATAGAACACATTTTTGAAATAATTATCTTACATATTATTATTATTGTACAATATGCTAAATAGTGTCTTCAAAATGCAGTGTAAATTTTGACCAACTTACATAAATGAATCAGAACATTTACACCAAAACAGCTTTATGGACTATTTTCATGCATCAGGCCCAATGCATTTGTGCAAATCATTCATAAAACAAAAATCTTACATTAGTGGTCTCATTCAGTTCAATGCAATAATTCCCATAATTGTTATACAAATGATTTCTGCTCATGTTTCATAAACACATCCTGATGTATGAAAACAGAGTTTATTGGCTTTATTTATTTGAGTGGAAACATTAGATAAATAACATCATCGGTAAGCACTTTCAGCACACACAGGGAACTACACTAACTTTTTCAGTTACTGGCGCAAAACATGATTTGGTTGCACACATTTTTTATAGTAAGCTGCTCTGGATAATAATGAAACTGTATTGCATACAGATGTGCTTTTTATTTTACTCGACATCTTTTAAACATAATGCCTTCTTGTTTTATTTCTTACAGTACACACAGTGCATTGCTCCGTGTTGGTAGCTTAACCCAGGTACTGTAGTACCAACCTTAACCCATACAGCTGGGTTTAGAGGAGCCCCGGTGCAGGTTGTACAGTGCGCCCTGTTTGAAATAGTTTAATATTTACTGTATGTTCGTTCTATTTATTTATTTGTGCATATATTTTATTATATGTTTATGTTTTTTTTTTTTTTTTTTCGTTAGTTAGTAGGTGTCCAGAAACTAATTTAAAATAGCACTGCATAGTCTTCACTGTAAAATAAAATACACAGTCAAACCAAAATGTATTCAGACACCTTCAACATTTCTCACATTATCACAGTTTATTTGCTGTGGTTTAGAAATTGGTAATAAAATATGACAAGAACTCAGAGTTAAACGGTGTCAGAACAAATTCATCTTGATAACGTCAGATAACTTTGATAGAAAGATATGTAATCAAATCAACCAAAACTTCAGACAATATTTACACACTTTGTTGAACAGTTACCAAGCAAGCGATGCTTAATTTGGTTCAGTCTGTGGTGTGAAAAGGTTGCATTAGCAATTAAATAAAGAGACACTTAAGCAAAACATGGTCAGGTCCCTAGTATTTTTATTTTTTTCCAATTTCACTGGTAGTCTACAGTATAAATAATTTTGGGGTATAATATTTCACAGTTCACTGTATTTTGCTATACTCACTTACATAAATGAACTAGTGTCGTGCACTCACTAGTAAAACAATATAATTAATTATATCTGATTTTTGGATTGACTTTGGATAAATTCTTGTTAAAACTACAAAGTAATTCAATCAAGAGCAGTGAGAGATTTACTTTCATGTTCATACATTAAAGACACTGACAGCAGAGCTAGTAAATTAGGCGCGGTCACTTTAAGAGACAATGCATCCATTATTGCCTAATGATACACATCCCATTTCTTTCCAACTCTTTACTTTCACTTAAGACATAACCACATACCTACTTAGTATGCATTTGTCGGTACAAAAGCAAGAAGAGTTTGAGACGCGTCTAAGTGACTGAAGAAGCTTAAGTATTTATATATTTAACAGGAATAGTATTCATTCAGCAGAAGGCAAATTTTATGCAGATTTATTTTACAAAGAGAAATGCAGGCGATTCGTCTCAAAGAAGCAACAGAATAGGTTTCTTATTTGTCTTTAACACCCAAACCACACTTTCAAAATGTCTCGCACTTTTTTGAGGTTATCAGCCTAAAGAAGCTGCCAATACAAGCGGTTTTCAGTCAGGAGCATCAGACTCTCTTCATCATGGGCTTCCAGCGCAACGCCCAAAAACATCCCAAACACAGGACAACAAGTCAATGACGAGCCCTCCGCTCTCCTGGAAAGATGTGAGGAAGCTTACAGCGCAAAAAAAAAGACCATCATCCCTGAAAGGACGTCCCAACATCATCTATCAGTGAAGCGTCATCTACCTGGAAAGTGCTTATAGAAAACAAACAACTCTGACACACAGATCAGAAAACAACATTGCAAGGCAGAAATGTGAGCTTTATTCATCGTTTTCCTCCTTCCTCTGATACACTGCAATTTACCGTGCCCTTAAAGAGACAGTTCACCCAAAAATGGAAATTCTGTCATCAAACTGTTGACCATAGCCATTGACTTCCATGCCATTGAAGGTTTGTTTGTTAGTTTACCCACATTCTTCAAAATATCTTATCTCGTGTGAACTTGAGGGTGGACGGACTGTCCCTTTAAATGCGGTCAATCAGGAGCTGCAGAAACATTGGCTTCTTCTCTTGCTTGCACTGATAATACAGGAATTAACTGTGCTGATTAATTGTGTGGCTCTGCATTAATTATGGCAAACGAGCTTCCAGAGAATCTGTAAAAAACATGTCGCTTAGCAACAGAGAGCAGGCCTGGATCCTGACGCTATTCCTGGACTACAAGATGAATGCACAAAAACATACTAATTCACTCATAATCAAAATATAACCCAGAAACTAAACAAGCATACACTAGGATTGTCAGAAAAAAATTTCAGGTTTGCTGTTCTTTGTTTAAAGGTTTGCACAATTTGGCTGAACTTTTGTTAGTACTGTACATACCAGCATGGCTTTAAAAAATAAAATACAATAAATAAATGACTACTAATACTACTACTACTACTAATAATAATGACTGAAAATATGAAAATCACTAAAGAGCTAAATAAGACATTACTAAATAAATATTATTATTGTACAAAATAAACTAAAAATAATTTAAATAATTGTACTACTACTACTACTACTACTACTACTACTAATAATAATAAATTATTAATTATGCTATATCGAATTATTATTCATTTCACTGTAAAAAATGCATATTTAATAAATAAAATTATAATTATTACTTAATAATAATACTAGTGTAAAAAAAAAAATCTAGAAATCTATTACTACTACTACTCCTAAATAAAAATACCAAAAATACTATTGTAATTTCACTGCAAAATGACAACTGCATATTTAATAAAATAAAATAATTGTTATAAAAAAGGAACTTTTACTAGTGTGAAAAATACAAAAATTTTATAATTTAAGAATACTTCTACTACTACTACATAAGAAATTAATGTTGTAATTTTTATTTTCAAATTTATTATTACAAAAAAAATATAACTATTACTATTGTAATTTCAGTATATAAGAAAAAGTGTATTTACTAAATAATAAAAGGAACTGATACAAATTAGAATATTTATGGTTGTCTGAACCATCCAGCTTTATTTTGATGGAAAATGCAGGAATCCCTTAAAGATTCTCTGTTGTTGCCTTTCTCATCCCAAGTATGTCGAGATGGTCGGCATATGATTCGTTTCCCAAATGCACATCATAAAACAACCCAAACTTAAAACAGCTGTGTTTGAATGCAAGACCATATACTGTGAAGCAAGTCGCCCAAAACACAATAATATGAGTCACACATGTTGGTTTTATTTCAATTAATTGTGCGGCTCTACCACAAACTGCAACCAACGAGAAAGAGGCAGGTCAGAAATGCGACTCACTCACAAGGACTCATAAATCATGAACTCTCGACGACAGCAGTGACCTTCTCTGGAAAAAACACATGCATTATGGGTAATCTGCCTTGGTTGGGCTGTTTTACAACAATTTTCTCCCTACTCACAAGTATTTGAAATAGTATGTTAATGATAGAATTTTCCAACACAATATGCAATTAAACTGCATATTTATTTCAGCAAATGGCCTCTAGTTAGTTGCATACTGCATGCATATTATGCATACTGTGCACAACACACATCATGCAAACTAAAGAAACAGCATGAGTAGTGCGGAAGCATGCAATTCAAAACACAGAAATACAAGGAGGAGGATATTTTGTCCCAGACAACACCACTGTCCTTGACCCAAACCTCCCTGGTTACCGGTGCAGTAGAAACAACACGAGTTAAACACAACAACAGCTCCAAACTCCCAAACTAAGACTTGCAAAAATACCACACTGGGCTCCTCCCACACAGCACATGAACCTGGATGGAAAATTCCGGTCTGAGAAAGCGAGGCCTTTGGCACCGTCGACCTCTTATGATACACACGCTGCACTGTCTGGTAAGGCCAAGCAATGAAATATAGTTCTAGCTGAAGATTGAAGTCAAAAACGAATCAGAGTTGATCACAAACACATAAGAGAAAAAACAAGAGCTCTGTAGCTAACACATGCAATCTCATCCACATTCAGACTGAAACAGAAACAGAGCCTCAGAAGTCAATTATCTGAAAGGAAATAGCTCACACTCGACATACAGATCATTCAAGTTTGACAAATAATACTTTAAGAATTATTCCAGTGCAATACTCCTATACCCTTTGTTAATATATATATATATATATATATATATATTTCCACTTTAAGATGCAGTAATATTGTTGTGCATTTATTTTTATTAGTTACCACACACACACACACACACACACAAACAAACTCTCTTTAGTCAATATTTATTTTCTTGCAATAATCATTTTAGTTTAACTAAAATACTATTATAATTTTAATATTCAGAAATTAGTATTTTCAAACAAAATGTATTAAAACTATTTTTAGTTTTAATAATTTTGCAAACAGCTGAAATAAAATTAACATTTAATGTTATTAATGTTATTATTTAATGTTAAGTTTTTAATGTTTTATTTTAATAAAATACATTTTTATATATATATTTTTTTTAAATAAAATGCATTTTAAAGGTGATTTTAGTTAACTGTAATAAACATTTGTACTGGTGTATCTAATATAATTTTAACCTCATTGAGGAACTCCATGCAAGGGTTAATTAAGTGATTGATGTCTGTTCATGTTTATGCAATTTAACGTATTGCTGTAAACTTGGGATTCCACATTTCCATTCTCTTAAACTCCTCTTTCCCTCACTTTCGATCTTCCTGCAACTTGTGTGTGCGTTTATGTGTTATATTAGTTTATATGTCTTAGATTTATCTAATAAAGCCTTATTCATATTGAAAAGAGAAGTATCTTGTGTTTTGTGCTTACATGAATATGCATTTTTCCCCCCATCATGCATGTAGTTATAAATTATGATTTTGCATGCTCTGTACAGAATATTTGAGATGCTGCATTAGTTTCTGTCTAAAAGAAAGGCATTTTAAAAAGCATTAAAAGGCTCTCTAGGCTTCATGTGGTGTGCTTATTAGTCGGCTCATCTCTCTTCGATATTCAGAGTTCACAAAGCTTTCTTTATGTACACTATCTGTGCTGCAGTTATAGGAGTCATTCGTTTAGCTATTCATCTCTAGCCCTGCAGACACACACTATTGTTTCATCTGCATTAATTATTAATGAATCCTATTTGAATCATTAATGTTAATGCAAGTGTCCTGTTTGGAAGGTTCAGCTCCCAAAATTAACTGGTCACATAATTTTTTTACTCTGTCTAGGGTTATATGAGCGCCGGCTCTCAGGAAGAGCTGACACATGTTCAGTGTTATGCAAGAATGAATATGAGCGAAAAAATCATAACTAGTTAAAATAACTTGCGTTTTATGCAATCTGTTCTGGTAAAGAAAACTCTGCCGATTATGTGACTCGCACTTAAATGAGATCTAGCTGATGGCAGACAAACATTACATTAGTTAATCCTCAAGCTGCTCTTCTGATGTCATATTTCCAGTCAGATGTACACCGTTAATGATGCATTATGATCCATTATAAACTCAGACTTGATGCTGCAGCATCACTGGAAAGAGAAGGTCTTACAAGCTCAGCGCAGATTAGCATTCTTATTTAATACTTTAATCATTTTTAATTAAGGAATGGAGCATCAAAAGTGCAAAAGATCAATTTCAAACCTTTGTGAAGATGTTATAACAAACCAAAACATAGTCATAGACAGCAAAAGTGGAAGTGCAAGACACTGCATTGAGTTCAGTGAAAAAAAAAAAAACACATGAGAGAAATGTAAGTGTACTTCGACATTACAATAGTGATACAGATAAGAAGTTAAAATTTATTTAAAAATGTATTATTTTTGCCCATATTTGAGCAACCTGTGCATTGTTTATGCTTCGAGTTGTGTGCCATTAGCACATTGCTAACCGCAAACTCACATCACTTGTGTTCTGAAAACTGAAACTAAATTTAAAAAAAATTATTTCAGTTTAAGTACTAAAATTACTACATAAATATTTTTTAAAATATTTTTTATATTTATATTATATATTTTATATATTCTATATAAAAATGAATATATTCTATTATAGCATTTTCAATTTGCCTATTTTTATATTATATTTATACTTTCAGTTTTACATTTCATTTATGTAAGTTTGTTATGTGCTTGCCATTTTTATTAGTTTATGCTTTTTTTTAAATATTTTATTTTAATTTATATTTTAGTTTAGGTTTTAGTCATTTTAGTATTTTAACATTGTTTTATTTCAATTAGTTGACAAAGCAACATTTCTATTTTAAGCATTTTAAATAAGTTTTTATCTAATATTTATAAATTGATTTTTACTTTAGCGTGCACACACACACACAATCAAAATCTAGTTTATTCATTAGGAAAAAACACAACCAAATTACCAAAGTAAGGGTATTCAGTTCTTTTTCTTCACAGTGAATTGTCCCTGGACATTTAGAGAAGCAATCTTAACAAAAAATTTAAATTTTTAACTTAATAAATATAAAAAATAATCCAGACACAACATGCATCACCCTTAAAAAAAAAAGCCTAAGATGCAGCGACCCAAGCTGTAGACAACATGAGCGCATGAGACAGTCCTGGACAGATGGACAGACACCAGCGCAAACACAGACACAGAACGATCTGTCTGGATCTCAGCTCCACGTTAATGTTATTCTTGAGCAAAAGCCAACTTTCTCCCAATAATGATGGTAAACTCACCTGGAGATGTGAACAGCACGAAGACCACACAAGCACAACAAGAAGAGCTGAAACACCACACAACAGAGAAACCAGTCCGATGAGACCGACACCTGAGAGTCAGAGATTCACAACAGCCTTCAGGAAACAAACGGCGACTTCACTCGAGAAACCTGTTATCCAAGTCTACATGCAGCCCCATGCATTCTGACGAAGACCTCACGGCAAATAAAACAATGTGGTCTTCAACCAAAACAGGTCCTGGGAGGAACTTTGTTTGAGGCTAAATGAGTCAGCAAGCATCAGAAACATCCTCGAACATCCAAAAACTGTGCCAGATTAAATAAAGGTAACATTCTTGGAAAATTCTTAAAGTGATTACTCACAAATTAATATTTGCTGTTAACTTACTCAACCTAAGGCAATGCCAGATGTTTGTGGCTTTTCTGTCTTCAGTAGAACAAGGAAGAAGATTTTTAGAAAGCATGGTCCTTGATGATTCATAATATGCAAGTTAACTTCACTTTGAAAGTCAAAAAAGCAGATAAAGGCAAGATCAAAATATATACCCGTGGCTTCTGATGATGATTTGAGGTCTTATGAAGTGAAATGAGTGGTCTGTGTAAGAAACTGAACATTATTTATAACATTATCACCTGTAATGCAGAGCCTCAGGCTAACGGTCCAGAGTGATGTCCAGTTCATTCTTCTGAACTGATTCTTTTTTAGTAAACTAGATGAATCCATTCACCAAATCAGACTGAAGTGTCTGAAACGGCTTGTGGCTTACATCAGCACAGATCTACAAGACAAGTTACTCAATCAAAACTCCCTTTCAGACATCCAACAGTCACTCAGACTAGAAATAAGCCAATAGTGGCATATGATCCTGTGATGAATGAACTGATTCAGTGCTCCGGTTCCTCCAACAGTCACTGAACTGAGGAAACCGTTTGACTGTTGACTGAATCATTGTTTATGTGGAAAGCTGAAGAAGACTAGTTTACTCACTTTATGTGCTTTAAACATAAAACATCCATGTTTCACATCATTATTGGATGCTTTATTCATTTAATTGCATATACGTTATGTCATTGCTCGATTACAGAAATGAACTAGTGATTAGAACCAGTTCATTGAAACGAACAGACCTAATGAATCGGTTTGCAGAAAATAATTGTATTTCCCTGTTTGCCAGAGGCTCTGTATTACGCGTAATAATGTCGCAAATATTGTTCAGTTTCTTTCACAGACTGATGGTTTCCCTTCATAAGGCCTCAATACATTATCAGGAGCCACAGGTATTCATTTTGTGTTTGCTGATCTGTTTGTTTGACCTTCTCTAGTGTTCTACCCTAGAATACCCTAGCAACCACCCAAATGAATCACCCGGAACACCCTAGCAACAAATGTCAACATTCTAAAAAAACCCTCAAAACGGCCTATTAACCACCCAAACAACAACATTCTAAAAAAACCCTCAGACCACCCTAGCAACAAACAACAACATTCTAAAAAACCCTCAGACCACCCTAGCAACAAACAACAACATTCTAAAATACCCTAAGAACACCCTAGTAACCACCCAGAACACCCTAGCAACAAATGTCAACATTCTAAAAAAAAAACTCAGAACACCCTAGTAACCACCCAAACAACAACATTCTAAAAAACCCTCAGACCACCCTAGCAACAAACAACAACATTCTAAAATACCCTAAGAACACCCTAGTAACCACCCAAACAACAACAACAACAACAACATTCTAAAATACCCTCAGAACACCCTAGTAACCACCCAAACAACAACAACAACAACAACAACAACAACAACATTCTAAAAAAACCTCAGACCACCCTAGCAACAATTAACAACATTCTAAAATACCCTAAGAACACCCAAGTAACCACCCAAACAACAAACAACAACATTCTAAAATACCCTCAGAACACCCTAGTAACCACCTAGAACACCCTAGGAACAAACAACATCCTAACAACCCCTCAGAACACCCTAGCAACCAACAACAACATTCTAAAAACCCCCGAGAAGATGCTAATGACCATATAATTAGGCCTACATAATGTTGTTCAACTACAAATGCGACTGTGGCTGTTATGCATGAACAAATATAAATCATTAATCAAAAATAAATAAATCGATTGTGTGATTTTAATATGGCTCACTGAGGAGCGATTCGAAACAGAGGTCAAAGCGCAGAGCTTTACAGCATCTGTCCCGGACTGAAACTCCTCAGTGTCGAGAGGCTTTTACTAAATAAAGATCTTATGCAACAGTCGCTGCTGTGAAAGGAATAACACACTGCATTCATCTGCTCCACTGAATTCATTACAACACCAAAAGGCCTCCAGAAATACAATTCTCACGAAGACAGAAGTAACGATCATTAAAAATGATGCATTAAAACACATTCTGGATGCTGATTGGTCAACACTGCATTCTTGTGTCGCTAAAACACCCAGGCAGGCAGTCATGAACTAAAACAGTAATAAACTAAATATACTAGCAACATAAAACCTTCCATGCCTTACTGCTTATAATAGATATGTGTAAGTTTGTTTGATGTTACAAAGCTGGCTTGTATCCCAGCTCATGTAGACAAATAGAAGCAAACCATCCTGAAGCTGGATTCGGCTAAAATCCCTGTTTTTATGACCAGTGGCCAACGCTTTGGGAAGCCAGTCATTAACGGTTACATGCTTAAACTTTAAGTACATCATCTGTGGCATAATAATTATGAGGTGTACGAGTGTGATACTGATTGTATACAAACAAGAATTTAATATTCAGCGAGTTACATTTTAGACGCAATACGATCTGTTTCACCAACAAAAAGCTTTTCAAGCAAAGCTGGATCCCAACTTTCCTTGAGTCTCCAGAGTTTCGTTCCTGAATCAGTCGTGTAAGTTAGTGATTCAACGATCCATTCATAAAGAAAGTCACTTGCTTTGTTTCTAAATTAATCTGCTGTTTTGAACAAATCATTTGAGTGAATAATTAAATAAATCGCTCATTAAAACAGAGACTTGCTGCCACCTACTGGCTGTTTTAGCATCATTTATTTATTCATCCACGACAGGCCTAAACCCTCCAAGCATAGTATTGTTTAATTATCACTATTAAAAAAAAAAAAGAATACATTTTCTTTTGGTCAATATCACACACAGCTAGTATAAAATTATGTGCATGTTCTTTGGTTTTGTTTCATTCTGTCTTTAATCAAAGGATGCTTCCAAACATTATGGCATTCATTCTATTTGTGCAAAAGCAATAACCGCAGACAAAGACAGATGTACTGCACTAAAACCAAAAATAGTTATTCTCTGGCACTGCTTAAATTCTTTTCTGGGATGAGTAAATACAAACTTTCCTACAGCCGGGCAGCAATCAGCATCTCAGTGGTGAGGATTCATGCAAACAGCAGATCTGTGCGCTCGGTGCTCAGACTGTGATGTAAAGTGTTCACTGCGGATGCAGCCTGAGGTACACTGAGAGAATCCAGTCCTGCGGCCCGTCAAATTACACTGCGCATCCAACACAGATCACGAGAGCCATTCACAAACCCATCAGAGACACAGCACAGCACTCACAAATCAGTTTAAACACTCACTTTGAAAAAGTTTGACTCTGCCACCCAATGAAAACAGATGCCAGATAAACACAGCTTTTTAAATCAAATGTTGTAAGCCAGCCAAATACTTCATAAACAGGTTAACTAGCAGTTTAACTACTAGTCTGACCCTTGACGAACTCCAAGCTGCTGCACTGTGAGTTTGACACGGATCATGTGACTGATAGGAGCAGATCAGATTACACAACACAGATGGAGACCACAACACAATTCAGCTGCTTTGGTAAAAGAAGAGAATTATAAATATAAAATTATAAAATTATCAAGCTGTATCAAGTGAAAATTTTATTTTTTAAAATATTTTATTTAATACAAGTAACAATATAAAATATTACTAATTTAATTTTTTTATTTTAAATGTTAATTTTTCATTTGAGTATAATTGTATACATTTATGTACTTTTGTTAATTATATTGCCTTTTAATATTTTTTACTATTTTTAAAATATATATATTTTTTAATTTTAATCATGATTGAGATATATATATATATATATATATATATATATATATATATATATATATATATATATATATATATATATATATATATATGTGTGATTATTATGGTTATTTAAAATGTCAAGAAAATAACAACAACAACAAATAAGCAAATGAATAAATAGATGGCATAAAGAAGCACTACTCAGTTCAAGGATACAAAAACAGAAACACACTTTTATAGGTACTGTTCTTGGATAACATGATATCAGTCTGAACACAGTTCAGCAGAGACAACAAGAGCAGCGCAAAGCCAGTGTGACTCACCAAAAGGCCTTGAAAGCTTCATAAAGATCCAGTCGGACTGCATATGAGAGCAGCGTCGAGTCTTCTGTCCGGACGCACAGCTGGCTGAGAACCTGCAGAGAGCGTCCAGACATGGGTTAAAGCCCACTAACCAGCAGTCTGCAGTAAACCAGCCACACACACACACACACACACACACACACACACACACATATATAAACACCTGCTTTGCTCGCTGTTGATGGTCAATTTACATGTTGTTTCAACACATTCTCAATGAGAGAAGTCAAAAATGTGCTTGACACACAAGCTGACATGAAACTCACCAAATAACAAAAGCCTTGTCCCCCGAGTTTGAACTGAACACTGGCTTTAATATTGTGTTTGCATATTCAAATAAACATTTCCAAAGGCAACAACCTCTTTAAAGCAATAGCTTGTTATTATATTAGACTTTAATTTTGTTTTTGCCTGTTTTGAAGCATGCATCATGTGAGTATAAATCATATTTCCTTCCATGGAAAAGAGCGCGTAGTGAAGCTCAAAGCAAGATTCAGTGCACAAGAGCCCAGTGAAAGTGAACGGGACACCAGGAACCTCTCAGTTGTGTAACAGTCATCCATCAGCTCTCTGTCCACCAGCAGGTTCACATTTAGACATCACATACTCAACACACAGCTGCAGCTATAAAACTACAGTCATACACATATGTAACATTAACATAACATTTCATACCCGTATATAAGAGACATGCAGCATTTATACTAAGCCTCAAATGTGACCTATAGCTGTTGATGCATCCGTGAACATTTATGAAGCGCGCAGATATAAACCAAAATACCGCAGTGATTACGTGGCCAATCAGCTGCTACTATCACACAGAGCTGCAGATGCGTGAAGAGTTGGATGTGAATGATGACGCGCACAGAACATCAATCAAACGATCAAAAGAGCCTCCGCCGACGCGCTGCAGCGCAAACGCTACATTGTAAACACACTCACCCTGACGCGCGCGTTCCTGTCTTTATGTCTCTGTCAGAAATGAAGATGAGATTGTTGTGCTAGTTCTGTTGCTGCTCTTCTCGGGTTCTGTCTGCACTTCAGCCGCTGTTTTAATGCGCCTTTAAAGGCGAAATATCACTGACAGACGCGAGCCGCTTCCGTCGACGGATAAGTAGATTCATTTACATAAGAGGGCGGGGTTTAGAATTTAAAGGTAACTTCATCATTCGCCACCTGACTGCTGAGGTGCCAATGACAGAAACATACTACAGTGAATGTGTAATTATGTACAACATATATAGTTTACAATAGGGTTGGATAGTAAAAATCTATACCGAAGATGCATTTAAAAAAATTATAAAGTTAACTGAAATAAAGCTGAAATGTAAATAAACTTAAATAGTTATATTTTAAAAAGCACATAGCAAATTTACCAAATAAATATAATAAATGGGGGTGGGGAAGTATCTGAACTAGTAATGTAGCCAGAAAAGAGACTCTGGGTGTGCATATGAAAATCTGGGTGTGCCACATTTATTGTCAGATTACTGTGCAAAATTATGGGATAGTATTTTTGTCACACTGCTTCAGTCCAACCATACTCCTAGTGTTAATTTGCAGGTCGTGTCAAAATGTAGTTAATTGTTAAATGTAATAATTTTCTTCCGAATACGATAATTTTGAACTTTAGCTATTTCATTTTGTTTATTTTTCATTACAATTATTCACTTTAAATAAATTATAATATATAATTATAGGATTAAAATGAATTGTAGTTGTTCAATATAGATCTTTTTTTCATGTTTTTGTAATGTCTGGGAAGCCAGAATGCGCATGCATCAACAGAAACATTTATTAGCTGAACCCTGTTTTTTTTTTTTTACGTGCCATTTATAGCAAGCCATATTACAGATGATATTACAGATGCTTTGTCAGATTTAAGTTGAAGCGCGTGCCGAACCGTGTGTGGTGAACCGAACCATTTTTTATTTCAGCGAACCGTGCCATCCCTATTACCTCAATAATCAATCAATTACAGGCCTAAAACAATCATGCCCGAGCAGACGGATATTAGTACATCTCATCACACCGGCACCCGCGTCTAAATCAGTTGTATGGTCTGGTTTTCAGTCTAAAACAGTTGTGTCAAGTATAAATTTCTCGTCTGTTTCGGGAGGTGCGCGCGCAGTCAGCGGAGGCTCGCACCTTTTTTTCTCAGATCTTGAAAAAATCTTCGCGATCGACTTAAATTGCTTCCAAGATCGACTTGTCGACCGCGATCGACGGGTTGGTGACTCCAGATATAGCGACCAACTTTTTTTGAGCAAGCATTGATTATGCGTGACACAGTCTCAATTTGTGGGACGCATGTATTGGGCTTCAAACGCTGTGCGCGCACGCCACTACACGGGACGGGTGGTCACCCTACCTGACACACCCGTCTAGAGTGTGTCCACCTTTGTGTGTGGGTCCATGTACATGCTGAATCGACAGGTAAAAAAAAAATATTATCAAGTCCAAATATTCCTTTATCACCAATTAACTGTTTGACAAACACTTCCTGCTTCGATGTCCAGATCTGAATTTAAAAAAATCTCAAACATGCTACGAAGTCCCGATCTGAATCAAACCGAGTCGCGAACATGCTCCGAAGTGCCGATCTGAATCAACCGAGTCGAGAACATGCTCCGAAGTCCCGATCTGAATCAACCGAGTCGCCAACAGGCTCCGAAAGTGCCGATCGGAATCAACCGAGTCCGCGAACATAATCCGAAGTGCCGATCTGAATCAACCGAGTCGCGAACAGGCTCCGAAGTCCCGATCTGAATCAACCGAGTCGCGAACAGGCTCCGAAGTCCCGATCTGAATCAACCGAGTCGCGAACAAACAAAAAAATATATATATTCTAAGTAAACAACAATAGCCCATGTTTAGTAAACATTTTTTTATTGAGGCTATAAAAAATTATTTTGCTTTATTTTAGGTGTGCCAGCTGCCACTGTGCCACTGATCTGAATAAATCTTAAGCTTTTTATAACTCATTTTTAAAAAAGTATTCAATGAAATAAAGCTGAAATAAAATATAAAAATTATCAAAACTTTAAATGTCGTCTTGACAACTAACTGAAATGAGTTTAAAATAAAGCACTAAATTACTAATTGGAAATAAAAACTAAAACTGAACTAAAATTAAAACTATGCAGAAATATTAAATAAAAAAAAGAAAAATGATAAAGAAAAACACAGGATGTGGTGATGAAGCTCTCAAATGATCAGTAACATCCCAAAAACAAGTATGTGAGTGCATTTGAGATTTGTTATTTAGTATAGCCTGCATATGTGCATATTCCATTGTAAAATATAGATTCAGTCTTGACTTTTTATTGACGGTTTATTTATTGATTTGTGAATACATCATTTCTGTTAGACAAACTGAGCATTAAATGATATTCAGCTCATGTCAGTGTGAGTCAGAGCTGGGAAACAGACAGAACCATGTGGACGTGTGGGCTTTAATACATCCATAAGAATAACAAGCAGTGGGAAATCTCACCAAACACTTCCTGTTTGAGCGTATCGCTGGTTTAATCACACTATCTCTGACAGGAGATCACATATACATCAACATAACATATCAGTCCACAAACTAAGCTCCTGTTTAAATTCACCGTCTCCTAGGTCTGGAAACGTATTTGCGATGCAATAATTATTTTAAGTGTTTTCTGTAGTATCTGTTTAAAATCTGCTTGGTTCTTGACAATAATCTGCTGAAAACATGCTTGCTCCTCTAGAATTTGTTCTTGGTTCTTGACAATAATCTGATAAAAACGTGCTTGCTGTTCTAGAATTTTTTCTTGGTTCTCGACATTAATCTGATGAAAACGTGCTTGCTGCTCTAGAATTATTTCTTGGTTCTTGATAACAGTGTTCAGACGGTTCCAAATTTCTCTGTTTGCGTCGTTCTGCTGTCGGTTCTTGTATTCCTCTTGGTCTGAAGAAAGTTTTTCTGCATCACCGTCTGAATCTGCGACGTTTTCAACGGTGTCTGGGGATTGATTTAAATCCTTCTGCTGATCCACATTAGACGTGCTGGTCGTATCGCACCCGTCCCATGCTTGAACATCATGTTCGTTACAGATCGCTGTGTCTTCTGATTCTGCATTAATAATAATCATAATTAATTAATACCAATGCTACTATAAATATTAATATTAATAATAGTTTAATTAGATTCCTCTATATGCACCAGTAGATTGTCTTGGACGTTTTCGCTCAGGGGTGTTAGGTATCACACCGGTCTCTTTGGGTCTTGCAGTCTTTTGTCCACCAGTCTGAACCGACAGAGCAGTCACGTCCTGGTCTTCCTGATGTGTTATTGATAGCCTCCTAACACCTACACCAGAACTGCCATCAACAAATGCTTGTGGTGATAATGGTGGTATAGTGTTAGCAAGACTCCTCATATGATCTAGAGTGAAAAGAACAAGCATCTAATGTTTTTATCTTTTTTTTTTCAAATATGTGGTATATTATAAATAATATGCACGATTAATACATACCAGTTGGTGCAGAGTTTGTAGATGTTTGCGGTGGGGCATGGATCTGGGCAGTCACAACCACTTTTCTTCCTGTTTGTGTGAATAATGAGAAAGAAACGATCATAAACAATGCATACACAACGCTCAATTTGCGGGGAGTTAACAGGCCCTTAAACACTCCAGTGCATGTACAATTTATATATTTTTATGACATAATATAAATTATTAACAAAACTTACCGGGTGTTGTGGTGTTGTCAGGCCTAACCCCGGACGCCTCGGATGCAATGCAAGGTTGTGCTGTCGGTGAGAATAATGAAAAACAACCAACATAAACATGCGTTCGTTATCCTCTTAACTGTCACTCACATTTTTGAACATAGACTTCAAAGTGCATGAGCCAAACCTAATCTTTGACAAAGGTCAGAACTCCTGATATTGATGTAGGATTTTGAGGTGCACTCTTTCCATAAATTAAACTAATAAATTACTTTTCCTACATAATTTAATAAAAAAGATTGGTAAAATATCTATTTAGGAGTCTTAGACCTTTCCAAGGATAGATTAGATCATGATTAGATTAGGTTTAATTTAAATTTAATTAAATTTAATAGGATTTAATTTAATTGTAATATAGTGAAGTAAACATAGGGGGCCCACCAGGGGGGGACACTTTTAAAACATAATGGTA